>NC_030858.1:33476725-33635879 GCF_000208745.1 Theobroma cacao
TAATTATATAAAGTTAATTATCGCCAAGAAAGTTGTGAGATTAGAATAGTTATAAAACTTAGCTATTTTTTTTAAACTTCATATAACTAAGGGCAAATTCATATAATTAATTGAATTAATTAATAAAATTATAATTATTAATTAAATTGTAATGTCTTTTAATATCTATACTTTATATACATTGGGTTCATTTATAAAGAATATAATTACTATTTTGTATATACACTATAATACTTTTGAAATATATAATTTATAATATAAAACTTGTAATGTCTTTTAATACATACACTTTATATTATATATTATGTTCATTTATAAAGAATAAAATTACTATTGTATAAATTAATTACTAAATAATATATATACTTTTGTTTATATAAATTTATAATATATAAACTTAAATATTTAAAAAGAAATTGTGAGATTAGAATAGTTTTGAAACTTTGTTATTTTTTTAAAATTTCATGTAACCAAGGACAAATTCATATAATTAATAAAATTATGATTATTAATTAAATTATAAAGTCTATTAATAACTATAGTTTATATAAATTTGATTTATTTATAAAAAATATTATCACTACTTTGTATATACACTATAATACTTTTAATATATATTTATTTTTTATTTTATATTAATATTATAAAAATTATAATTTATAAAATTATAAAATTTATATAACAAAATTTATTTTTTTGTGCTTATTAGAAAAAGACTGTTAACTTGCCTCACAATTTCTTAATCCAAATGTGAAATGTTTATGTAATTGATGTTAAAAAAAAGATAGAAAGATTAAAAAATAAAAACCCTAGCCACTCCCTTTTTTTCTTTCTTTTTTCTCTTCTAGTCGGTAGCAACTCCTTGCCTCCTTCAGTTGAATCAGTCCTTGTTCAGTTGTTCTTCCCCAAGACCCTAGTTGCTGGCCTACCAAGCCACGTTCGACTCTTTCATCAATTCATCTTTCTTTTCTCCCCAGCCGCTTAGCCACAGCCACGCCTTGCTGGTTGCCTCGGTGTCGCCCCAAGCCCCACACCCTTGTTCTTCCCCAGTTGCTAGCTTACCACACCACGCTCGGCTCCTTCATCAGTTCATCTTTCTTTTTTCCCCAGCTACCCAGCCACAGCCATGCCCTGTCGGCTGCCTCGGTGTCGCCCCAAGCCCCATGCCCTTGTTCTTTCCTAGTTGCCAGCCTACCACGCCACGCTCGGATCCTTCATAAGTTCATCTTTATTTTCTCCCCACCCACCGTTATTAGCACACATAGTAGCACAGTTGGTGATATTCAAAATCGATCAGCTCATCTGTTGGCTGTAAGCATATAGTATTTTGAGTTAAAGATATACAACTGCTTGATTTTCTTTCTGTTGGTTGTCCCTGAAGATTAAGCTTTTATCAATTGATGATATTTTGCTAGATAAAAGCAAATGTTGAAACAAAAGGGGAATTCATCAACAGTCTCATCGACAAAGTCTTGGCTGTAACTCATACATATATAGAAGATGTCCTGAAATTTGTGGATTGGCTTGACAGCGAACTTTCGTCATTGGTAAAGTCTCAAATCTCTCTAGGTTGTTTGCTTTACCATTGATCTTAATTCATATTCATGTCACTTTGTACAATAAGTCTTAAGTCGATTGCCACCACCGTATTTCAACTACTAGTTACGACTACTCTAAAGATAACAAACAAGGGATATTAGTCTACAGTCTGTCGACTGTTCTCAGTTCCAATAATACATAGTAGTGGTAATCTCTTTTTTAGGACTCCATAACTAGTATATAAGTTAGTAATAATGATCATCTCAGAATCTGCAGAAAGAAATTTAAATCATAGAGGAGTTTTAGTTTCTGCAGATTAGAAGTTCAATATTAACACTGCTTTTCCTATCTTCCAAGTGGACAGGGTAGCCTCTGATCTGAAAAACCATGAATGTGAGACTTAAGGATACTATTAACCAGGTAATTTGGATTGTCTTCATATTTTGATTTTGTATGGAAGCTGATTTCTATCTCTTCCCTAATTTTCGCCAAGTTTACTTTGATCTGTTCAGTTGAGGTCAAGCCGTAACTTCTGCATTGATATCATCCTTTAGTGCATAATTCTTGGTATTGCTGCTTATTTATACAAGTATGTTTCCTAATTTTACTTGAACTTTTGCATAGAGTATTGCATAGTGCAATTTGCTTCTCAGACAAAACTTCACTGATTAAATTGTTGCTAGCATATTTGCATAGTTGCTTCTCATATTTTGTTATTTTTATGTTTCTAGGTCTTTTGAAAAATGGATGCAACTGACAAATGTGATGATAGTGTTAATTATAATTGCAATAAGACCCCTTCTCAATCGTCAACATATGTAGGGTCAAGTTCACAATAAGTATCTATAATTGAGCCTTCTAAAACTCCTGCTAGTGGTAGTCAAGCTTTGATCTTGCCTATTGGAAGTAAACCTCCATTGTGTAGTTCAAGTACCAAACGTCGTCGAAAATTAACTTTGGAGGTTTGGAATCATTTTGAAAAGAAAAATATCGATGGGGAAGATGTGGCAAGTTGTAATTATTGTAAAGCTATTCTTAAGGCCAATAACAAGAATGGAACAATCGCTTTGAAAAATCACATGAATACTTGTGTAAGGAGAAAAAATTCAAGCATTGAACAATGCTTTGAAAAGCAAAAGCAACTTGGCATAGATACACAAGTTGATGGGAAGGTTCAGATTAGAAGTTACACATTTGATCAAGACATTTCAAGACATGATTTGGCTTGTGCTATAATCTTGCATGAGTATCCACTTTCTATTGTTTCTCATGTTGGTTTTAAAAAGTTTGTTGCTGGTCTTCAACCCTTGTTTAAGATGGTTTCTAGCAATACAATTAAAGAGGACATTTACAAGATTTATTGCTCAAAGAAATCCAAGCTACAATAGGGGTTTGAGAAGTTAAAAAGTTGAATAACAATCACAACGAATATGTGGACTTCAAATAAAAAAAAAGGTTACATGTCCATCATTGCTCATTATATTGATGAATCTTGGGAGTTGCAAAGCTATATCTTGAGGTAAGCAATTTTTATTCTAATTCTTTAAATTGTGTTATGTTATAGATTAATGGTTTTATGAAAAAAATTTAAGCAAATTCATTAATATTATTTTGTAAACATGTAGATTTGTATGTCCCAGCACCTCACACGATGGATGTTCTTGCTCAAGAAGTGATGAATGCTTTGACTGAATGGTATATAGAGAGCAAACTCTCTACTATCATTGTCGATAATTGCAGCTCCAATGATGGTATGATTTCTATCCTAGTGAATCACTTGGGTTCTAAACTTTTACTTGATGGAAAACTTCTTCACATGAGATGTTGTGCACATATATTGAATCTTATTGCTAGAGATGGATTATCTGTGATTGAAAATGTGATTAAAAATGTTCGTGATAGTGTAGTATATTGGTCAGCTAGTCCATCTAGATTGGAAAAATTTGAAAAAGTGGCTCATCAATCTAAAGTGTCATATTCTAAAAGGTTGAGTCTAGATTGTAAAACCAGATGGAATTCAAGTTATGTGATGCTTTAGACTGCTATAGGATACAAAGATCTTTTCCCTAAGTTGAAACTTAGAGACAAAGGTTACTCTTGTGTGCCTAGTGAGGAAGATTGGGAAAGAGCAAAAAATCTTGCTGACAAGTTGGAAATGTTTTATGATCTCACTAATTTGTTTTCTGGAACAAAGTACCCTACTGTAAATTTTTTTTTTTGTCAAAGTTTGTAAACTTCGAATTATAATTGTGAATTGGATGTGCTCTGATGATGTGACAATTAGTGCAATGGCAAAGAAAATGTTTGATAAGTTTGAAAAATATTGGAAGGATATTCATATTGTGCTAGCTGTGGTGATTATCTTGGATCCTAGGTATAAAATGAAGGTGGTTGAGTATTATTTTCCCAAAATTTATGGTGGTGCTGTAAATTATGAGATTGAAGAAGTTAGGAAAACTTGTTATGATTTACTTGAAGAATACCAGAGTAGATCCACCAATCTAAAATCAGAGTCTTCTTAGAGTTCATTAGCAACAACATTTGATGAATCACCCGATTTAGATGATTTGTATGAATTTCTTTATTCTTTTACTGATGGGCATGTGAAGTTAGAATTGGATCATTATTTGGAAGACAAAATTTTGCCATCCACTAATACTTTTGATATTTTGAATTGGTGGAAGACAAATGGGATCAAGTATCCCACTTTGCAAATGATTGCTAGAGATTTTCTTGCTATTCCTATTTCTACAGTTGCATCTGAGTCAGCTTTTAGCACTGGTGGGAGAGTGGTAAGTGACCATCGAAGTAGGCTTAAACCATACACTTTGGAGGCATTGATGTGCACTCAAAATTGGTTGAGGAATGAAACGAAAGGTAAATAAACTCATTATATTTTTATTTCATTTCTTTTCTTTAGAAATTATCTATTATCCTTAGTGTTATATATATTCTTATTTTTTTTATTTGTGTAAGATCATGTATAACAATTGAAGATTCAATTGCCACACTTGTTGACACTGACACGGAAGAAGATGATTGAATTGTTCATGAGTTTGCCTTATTGTCAATTTGTAATGTTGTTTAACTAGTTGTTTGGATATTTATTTTAGTTATTTAAGTTTATGTTGTTGTTGTTTGAATATATGTGCTTGGTTATTTAAGTTTATGTTATTTGTTTAGATCTTTGTGTTTAGTTATTTAAGTTTATGTTGTTATTTGGATATTTATGTATAGTTATTTAAGTTTATATTGTTGTATTGATATTTGTTTTTAGTTATTTAAGTTTATGTTTAAGATCTTTGTTTTTGATTATCTAAATTTAAATTTTATTATTTTTGTTTTTATTAATTTAATTAGTAGTTAATTTTATGAAATACGTAGAGAAATATTATTGTATATGCATACGGGTTCCGATAATTAGATACCTATGAAGAAGATTTTAATAATTTTTAATTTAATCGGATTTTTAAATGGGTTAGGGTAATTATAAGGTAGTAAAAATATAATAAGGTTAGGGTTAGGGTAGTAACTTCTAAAATTATTCGGGTAATTAATAAGGTTAGGGTAGTTGATTGTTTATAGGGTTAGGGTTCGGGTATCTCTAAATTATAGGGTACCCGATCCGTTGACATCCCTAAATTTTCAATATCAGCACACTCTTAGCAGAGAAATAATTTGATACATCTTCTATCATTAGTAGAAATGCATGGATTCACGGGGTTATTCTTTTTTTTTTTTAGATATATAAAATTTATTAGGTTTTGAGTTGCACACAAAACAAATTAATTAGGTTTGATTAGCGAATGTTTATAATAAATATTAGTTAAGATTAATTAAATTACTATTTTTCTTACATAATTCTGTCTATAAATATTGCTTATTAAACTAATCAATGATTATGAGTTGTTAAAGTAACAACAAGAGTCATAATCAAAGAATCCAGGTCTCGTTGTGATCTAAATGAGTATTACGATTATGACAATGGAGATTGTCAAGTATATAAATTAACATATTTTCAAATATTGTAATTTATGTTGTCCTAGTAGAGACACAACTATTAAACGAAAGAGTTCAATACTGGATATGTTAGCAATTGATTCAAGTGCAAGTGGGAGATTGTTAATATATGCCCTTGAGTTAATTGGATTGGTCAAGGAAAATATATTGTGATTTAGTGCATACTTAATCGCATAACCATATGTGATAAAGGTTTTCCTTCATGTTAGTACAATAATAAGGAGTTATTAAATACCAATTGGATAAAGTCTCATGGAACATAAAGACCTTGTAAGAGAATTGTAAAGTTGTTATAATTATAAGATCTCTATGCATTAAAGCCATGTTCCTAAAATAGTTCATGATTATTGTATTGTCAAAACAGAGCATTGACAATACTTAAAGATTGGTACATATTAAGTCTCCTTACTTGGGAAGTAAGTAATTGATCTTATAGATTGAAGTATATAAGATACTTGAAAGTGACATGTGGGTGGTTGTTAGAGAACAAGTTCACTGAACATGACCCGCTATGAGAACTTCATTTGGTATTTCACTTAAGTGTCTATGGAATATGTTCTCATGTGATAGTCATGCAACTAATCTTTAGACTTGAGACACTAAGTCATCTTGTATGGGAAATGACATACTTCAATTTCACTTCTACGGGGTCTGGAGGCAATCAAATGCCTAAACATGGTGTTTTTGGGTGTGCTATGAAGCATACAAAGGTGGATGAGTAATCAAGAGAGCATTCATCGCCCCGAGTGATATGAGGAGATGTATCTCACTTGTTCTCAATTCTAGAGTAATTTGTATAAAGTTTCTGGCCAAAGCATGATGAGTTTGAGGAAAGTTAGTTTCCTAAATTCATAAGGTTAGTCATGAATTATCAGAACTAATATAGAATGTCATAAGTAGACATGGAGCCATGCTTTATGATATATTTGGAATATTTGATGAAATAACTATTTTACACTGTGATAACTCTATGATATAGAGTTATTTGGGCTTAATTTTAATAGTAATTTAGCTTAGTTCTTGTAGTAATGCATAAAAATTAGTAAGTTTTATTTAAATTATTTTAGGTTAGTTAATTTAGGTGAGTCAATCTAATCTTAATTAATTTTATGCTTAATTTGGTGTAATTGTGATTAAGATAGGTTGTTATTGATTTATTTGTGCTTTTGTAGGTGTTTAATGAATGAAGAATTTTAATGGAAGAAGGAGAGTAATTTCAAGGTGCAGATTTCTGTTACACATGTTTCGGTATTTCAACCATAACTCTATCTACAGAACTCCAAATGAGATGATTATTGGACCTTTGGAAAGATAAAAGAAAAAGCTACAACTTTCGTGTCTGCTACTTTTGTCTAGTTTGGCCTAAAAAGTGGTCAAAAATCTTGTTGAAATTAGAGCACTGTAGTAGTCCTAGAACAATTACGATTTCTACTATTTAAATGGTCAAGGCCGCGGTTTTGAAGGAGCTAGGGTGCGACCGATGTAGTTTGATGAGGAAATTTTGATTGGAATAGACTTCTTTCTTCATCCAGCTTGGCCTAACTTCAAAGTCTTATAAAAACAACCTTTCGAAGGACTTTTAGGATATAAGGAGACACCAGATTGACAATTGAGATTCAAGCCACAAAATCGTTGCAAAAAAAGTCTCATTGGAGCTAAAAAGAAATTGAAGGATTCAAGAAAATTTGGAGATCAAGAGTTTCACTCTTGGAGTTTCTTTATTCTTTATTTTTTTTGGTTTAGTTTCAATGTTGTTTAAACTTTATTTGATGATGATTTGTGACTTGATGAGGAATTGAATTGTTTATCTAAGATTATGGTTGAACTCTATACGTAGTCTGATTTATTTATCTCTCTCTTACTTATGTTTTATGGATTTAAGTTATTTATTTTATTCTGTTCTTAATGCTTCTGATTGACAAGCCACCAATTAGATTGAATTGGAAACTTGGTTAAACCTTGACGAAAGAGATTTAGGTAAACCTTGAATAGAATAGCATATGATCGAATGCACTTAGTTGATTAGGTGATTTGATTTGCATATAGAGTAGACATACACCTATAAGCCATATGTAGCCTAAATTAGAGCACGAATTTAATGAATCTTTATTCAATTTAATTTGTATAGACATTTAGTAAATTAATTGGGAAAGGTATTTTTATGAGAAACTTGACAAAGGCTTGTAAATAATTTAAGACTATAGGTTAACAACTTAATCCATTAAACTGAATTAAGAGAGATAGACAATATTCAGATGAAGTATTGAGGGATATCATAATCTTAGGTTTGGTAGTCACTCAAATTTAATAAAATAATTTTACTGATAGATTTTAGATTAGTTTTAGTTAATTAGTTTCAATTTTTCTTTTTAATAATTAGGTTGTTTGGATAAGATTAAGGTGTTAAAATTTTAGTAGTTAGCAATTAGGAATTAATTCAATTCTCTGTGACAATGGATTTTACTTACTATTATATTACTTGTTAACGATATGTGCATTTGAGTGAGAAATCAACAACACACCGAGAGGCTTATCATTGAAGGGTTTTATCAAATTCTTTAATTGACTCTAAAATTTAGATGGTCATGATGTGTTGCTAAATGCCTCAATATCTATAAATATAAATCAATTATTAAATTAATATTTAATTATAATTTATATTTATTACCAATATATTAGAAGCCTAATGGGTCACACTCATTGGGTGACATAATTGAGAATAAATAAAGATAGTTAATTAAGTTGGACTTAATTGAAATAGACCAAAATAAAGTGAAAATTAATTAAGTTCACAAGAACTTAATTGAATAAAAGTACAAATGTTGTATCTAGGGTTACAACTTAGTTTGACTATATAAATATGGTATATTAGCCAAATAAAACTCTAAGTCTTAAGCCACTTCTTAGGCGATTCATAAAAATAAAAAAAAAAAGTTTTCTTTGTTCGACAAAAATAAGGTTCAGTTAGGTTTTTTGGTCTTTCTATTTTTCTGAAAACAAAACTTGCTAGCACGAGTAAAATATATCCTACCTTTAAGAAGGTTTTATTTGGTCATTGTGTAAATTATTGTTAAAGGCCAAACACTTAAGTGACTAAACATTTGAGAAATCCTAAAGGTGAAGAAGTAAAGATTTCTACTGCAGAATTTTAGACTGTTTTATTCTCTTTTCGTGTTTCTTGCTTCATTGTCAGTTAAAATTCTACTACGCAAGTATACGTATTGAATAGATAATATATAAGCAAGCAGAGTATCGATCCCACAGGGAATTGATCTAAAATTTTACTAAATACTAAAATTAGAACAAATTAATCTTATCCAAACACTCAAAATTAATTGATTAATTAAAACTAATTAACTAAAATTTTAACCAACAAGAAAAATCATAATAATAATAACTTAAGAAAATATCAAATCAAACAAGCCTACGATTACAATATCCCTCACACTTCATCTAAATCTTACCTCTATTCCTTAACTTATTTTAATGAGTTGAATTGCTAATATAGAGTTCTAAATTATTTATAAGGGTCTCCGACTCATCTTATAAAGATATCTATTTTAATCAAACCACTATATCTCTATGTGAATTGAAATTAAAATAGACTCATTAAGTTCAAGCTCTAATCTGGCTACATATGGCCTATAGGTATATCCGTATCCTATACGCAAATCAATTAGTATGATCATATGCTATCCCAATTTTAGTCTACACTAAACTCCATTTCCTAAGTTTGTTTAGGTTCCTAAATCAATTTAATTGGTGGCCAAGTAATTAAAAGCATTAAGAACAAATTAGAATAAACAATTCAATTCCCATTGAAGATAAGCAAAAAAGAGATTAAAAATCTAGATTACATGTGAGTTCAACTGCAATCTTAGAAAAAGAAAATTAGCTACTCATGATTGTAAAAACAAATAACATTATAATAAATTCAACCATTGAGAGTAACAAGAAAAATAAAAACCAAGGAAGAAAACAAAAACAATATTTGCCGTCTTGATCTCTAAGTTTCAGCCTCAACTCCTAGCTTCTTGAATCTCCTAAAAGTTGTCTCTAATGTTGTTGAACATATCCTATTTATACTAATAAACTTAACCTAAAGTTCCTTAAGTTGACCTAAGGTTTAATTGGGCTTAAAAGTGTAATGAGAGGCCCAAAAATCAATTGTCAATCTTTACAAATTTTCATTCCCGGCATAGTACATCCAGCTATTTTCCGATGCTATTTTCTCTATCTTCAATGCGAAACTGGGTAAAGTTGTCTGCACAAAAGTTGTAGCTCTATCTCTTAGCTTTCCAATGGTCTAAGAATAGTATCATTTGGAGTTCTGTAACTCGAGTTATGGCCCAAAAACTGAAGTATATGCAAGCAAACTTTTGGATCTTTCAACATCTTACTTTCCAAAATTAAGTCCAATATCTTTTAGTTCCTACCAAAAAATATAAAAACTAATAAATAATAACCAAATTAAAAAGAATAACATAAAATTAAAATAACTCACTTAAAAATAAACTAATTATAAAAACAACTAAAAATAAATAAATTATAATTGAAAATTGAAGACTTAGTTAATATTTAATAACAAAATTGGAATAAAATAATTCTATAAAATATAATTATCACACCCCCGAACTTTAGATTTTGCTAGTCCTCGAGCAAAAGAGAATCTAAAAAAAAAATTGAATCATAAAAAAAAATCCTTGAACGAGAGATAGAAGTACCAAATCATGATTTCTCAATTTTTTCTCAAAAATTAACTCAAATTCCAACTTAAGGTAATATATAGCTAATCCTTAAATTCATGCATTAACTCAAGTGAAAACTTACTTTTTAAATGGACTTCCTGTGTGTGTGTGAATGCTCTCTTACAAAGAATATCATGCAATTCAGATTAGTTTATGCCAAATCTAAGCATAGATTAGTACTAAGATCCCATAAGTTTGCTTTTCATCTCTCTCTCCACTAATGTAGATTAACACTTATTCAAGGATCAATAGGCCTTTATCAAGCTTGTAATGTAAGGCTAGGGTCAAGATATATTTAGGCTCAAATTCACCCTAAGCACTTAATCAATCTAGGACATATAAAGAGCTCAATTTTTTTTACATAGCAACCCCAAACTTGAAGTAAACTTTCTTTTGTACCACACATTTTATTTCTTTTTTTTTTTCAACCCCCAAACTTTTTTTTGACAATTATAAACAAGGGGTAATTTTGCTAACAACCATCACTTTTTTTTTCTTTTTTTTTTTCACCTTTCTCACTCAGTTTGTCTTTAAGCTTAAACCATTCCTTTGAAAGACTAAAATACTTAGAGGGTAAAAGGTTCAAATTGATGGATTTAAATAGACAGGTCAAGGCTAACATAATTGTGTAATTACAAAGAAAAGGTAAATTAGGCTAAAAAAGGGTGACTAAGGATAAATATAACAAAGTAGACTCAAAAAGGCTCAAACGATCCAAAGATGGCCTAAATCACTTCCTATCCTAAGTGTTATCTAAGATTTCACCTCGAGAGAGAATCAAACAAATTCTAGAATTATTGACTCCAGTATACTTTTTCATTAACATAAAATTTCTCTAAACCACACAAAAATTCTAAGTAAAAGAGTACAGTGCTCAAATTATTGGAAGTCACATTCTAAAATAAAGCTAACACAAGAATATCACGTAAAATTAAATCATAACTATATTCTTCCCAAAAGCTAAGAATCAAAAGATAATTAAAATATCATCCTAGGATTGGGACAATCATGAATGAGGTGCAACTATCTTTTTTTTTTGAAACATAATAAAACATGAAACACATAAATAAAAAAAATAAACTAACAAAATTCTAAACCACTCCCCCAAACTTCGAATAAATATTGTCCTCAATGTGATAAAAGAAAATAAAAGAAAAAGGACAAAAATAGTCCCCTTTACTCCAAAGTTGTAGTCTACAAGTCTTCTGCCTCGTCACGACCAAAATCATCCTCAGAGTCAAAATCTGTAGGCAACGAAGGAAAAGTAGACATGTCCATCCCACTCCTTAAGATGCAGCATAAATTCTCTATTCCTCACAACATTCAAACAACATTCTCATAATCATAATTTTCAATATGCAACAGTCTACAAATAATTCTATGATAATGCACTCATCAAAATTATCAGTTATTGCATGTTGTTGCACCAATAATTCCGGGATTTATTTTTACTTGCTCAACCAAGCATCCAAAATTAAACAAACCCATTATCTACTCTCATCAACAAAGCATTTATCAATTATATTTGCAGCAGACAAAAGGTCCTTGAATTCATTATATGGGTACCAAGAAATTGGCACTAATCATAAAAATTTTCTGCACTCTAAGCATTAATCATGAGGAAGTATGAAAAACCCATTAACAAACATGCACAATGGAATCATTCAAGTAGCAAAGATTATAAAATTTACTATGAACACCAACCTTATCTTCTCTTTACACAAAGTAATTGACAACCCAATGTTTGGAGGAGTACTTACCTTAGGAGTGTAGGATTTCAAAGGGAAAATAATAAAAAAAATCCAAGTAGAAAGAATATGCAGAAAGTTGGAGTGAAAAAGAGAATACAAAGAAAGGCAAGAGATTGGTAGGAAGAGGAAGAATGGGAGTGGGGATGGCGGCCGAAGAAGAAGAAGAAGAAAAAAAAGAGGGTTTTCAAAGGGTTAGGGTCGAGCCTTGACCCAGTGCCGTGGCCCTCACCATGCAAAATTTTTTACTCGAAGTGTAACGCTTCGAGTTTGAGCGCCTCAGCTTTCAAGGTTGAGTGCCGCGGTGCTAAACTATTCTGCCTAGTCTGCTTCATCCAACATCGTGGCTCTCCCTTTGAGGGCCATGGCTCTGAAACATTCTATTTTAGCTTATTTTTTTAACCTCATTCAGGGCCGCGACCCTCAAATTGAGGGCAGCAACTCTGACATTTTTTTTATTTTGATTTTTTTTGAGTTTTTTTTGAAACCAATTACTTGCAAAAAGAAACATAACAAAAAAATTAGATCACAAGAAACAAAACTTAAATAAAATAGGAAAATTAGTAAGGTTGAGGAGCTTGGGTTGCCTCCTAAGAAACGCTCGTTTATAGTTACTAGCTTGACTAAAGCACCCTTTTTCAGTTCTTCATCCTTGAAATATGGTCTGAGGCTCATCCCATTAACCATGATTGTTCCTATATCCTCACTATAAATCTCAATTATTCCACAAGGATAAGCCTTTACTACTTTGAAAGGACCCCACCATATTTCTTTGCGTTCCCATGGAAAAAGCTTGAATAATGATCGATAAAGCATCATTACTTGTTGTTCAATCTTGAAAGGACAATTAGATGGTGGTGGAGAATGCTCCGTTGGTGACTGCTTAGGTCTAACAGGCAGAGGTGGTGGCTTAAATTCAAAGATTGATGTTTGCTTACTTGTAGGTGGAGAAATAGGTTCACCTTTGCCTTCATCAATTGACTCCACTTTGTAGCAACTATTTGTAGAGCTAGGATGTTTATTTGCATTGAAAATATTAAACTCTACTACCTCATCTCCAACTTTAAAAGTTATCTTGCCTTCCCTCACATCAATGATTGCGCCTGCAGTAGCTAGGAATGGTCGTCCCAAGATTAAAGTAATTTCCAAATCTTCTTCCATCTCAAGTACAATGAAGTCCACCGTAATGTAGAGATGTCCAACTTTAACCAATACATCCTCAATAATCCCAACAGGGTACCTGATTGTTCTATCTGCTAATTGCAAAGAAACTGTGGTAGGTTGTATCTCGTTAAGTCCAACTTTCTCAGCAATTGACAAAGGCATGATTGAAACGCTTACACCCAAATCACATAAAGCTTTAGTAAATTTAAATCTACCAATAGTACTAGGGATAGAAAAACTCCCTAGATCCTTAAGTTTTGGTGGACGCTTGTTCTGAATTATTACACTACACTCCTCAGTAAGTGCCACTGTTTCAAAATCTTCCAGTTTCCTTTTTTTAGTTAAGATGTCTTTCAAGAATTTAACATAACTTGGCATGTTTTCCAAAGCTTCAGCAAAAGGGATGTTTATGTGGAGCTTCTTGAAGACATTGAGAAATTTCTCAAATTGTTTATCAAGCTTTTGCCTTTTCGACCTTTGTGGGAATAGTGGTGGAGGATAATTTGCTGGAGAATTCCCTTGATTTTTAGCTTGCCCATAATTTGTATTTTCCACTTCAACTTCTTTCTCAACAATTACCTTGTCATCATCTACATGCTCCTTTGAAGATTCAATTAATTTTCCACTCACCCCTTCAACTTCTTTGCCACTTCTAAGGGTAATTGCATTACAATGTTCCTTACCTTTGGGATTGAATTGTGTATCACTGGGTAAGGCACCTTAGGGTCTATTGTTGATGGAGTTTGCAAGCTGTCCCACTTGGGTCTCAAGATTTCTCAAGGAGGCTCTATAGCTTTGAATTATGGCATTAGTCTTGGACAAATATTGTAAGATAAGTTCTTCCTTTTGCGACTTCTTTTTAGGAATTGGTGGTCTAGATTGTTGTTGAAAACCAGGAGGCACGTTGGGGTTTGGATTGGAAGGCCCTACATTGTTGTTCCATGAAAAGTTGGGGTGGTTTCTCCAACTAGGATTATAAGTATTAGAGTATGGGTTATTCTGCTATCTATTGAAGTTCCTCACAAACTGGACTGATTCAGAATTGTATGAACATTGATCACTTGAATGACTATTTCCACACATCTCACAGACTACAAATGAATTTTTAACTGCATGAACTCCCAATGTGTCAAACTTCTTGGACAGTGCAGCCACTTGCATAGCTACTTGAGCAGTTAAGTTGCCAAGTGCCTCAATTTCATAAGCTCCAACAGCTTTTTTCGGACCTGATCTTTCTGAAGGCCATTGATAATTATTTGAGGCAATCTCTTCCAACAAATTATAAGCATCTACAACATTCTTACTCATTAATGCCCACCACCACCAGCATCAATTGTGATTTTTATTACCCCAACTAACCCATTGTAGAATGTTTGAACTTGCAACCAATCAAGAATCCCATGATGTGGATATCTTCTCAGTAGTTCTCTAAACCTCTCTCAGGCTTCATACAAGGACTCACCATCAAATTGTGTGAATGAGGTGATATTGTTCCTCATCTTTACAGTCTTGGCAAGCAGAAAAAACTTTGCAAGAAACTTTTGAGCCAAGTCTTCCCATGTAGTGATAGACCCATTGGGCAGTGAATTAAGCCAGCTTTTTGCCTTATCCCTTAGAGAAAATGGAAACAGTCTCAATCTAATAGCATCATCAGTTACTCCATTGTATTTAAAGGTATTGCAAATCTCTAGAAAATTTACTAAATGAGAATTAGGATTATCACTGGGTAACCCACCAAATTGGACTGAAGACTGGATCATCTGAGTGTAAGCTGGTTTAATTTCGAAATTGTTTGCATTGATGGAAGGTCTCCTAATGCTTTGGTGCAAACCTTGCAAAAGAAGAACAACATAATCTCGTAGTGGTCTATTTGCTCCAGGAACAAGATTAATGGCATTATTACCATTGTTATTGTTATCTTCAGCCATTGTCTAGCTTAAAGCTGTAACTTGTAAATTTTCCCTTCGATGTCTTTTGAAAGTTCTTTCTATCTCAAGATCAAAAGGAACAAGATTCAAGTTGTTTCTTCTTTGCATACAATGACGAAAGATATGTACAAACAAACAAAATCTAATATTAAAACAAGAAAAATAAAATTTGAAGTAAGACTAAATTGCTTGGTATTAGTATTAATAAAAGTTTTAAAAATAATTTTCCGGCAATGGTGTCAAAAATTTATCAGTTAAAATTTTACAATGCAAGTATACGTATTGAATAGATAATATATAAGTAAGCAGAGTATCGATCCCACAGAGAATTGATCTAAAATTTTACTAAGTACTAAAATTAGAACAAATTAATCTTATCCAAACACTCAAAATTAATTGATTAATTAAAACTAATTAACTAAAATTTTAACCAACAAGAAAAATCAAAATAATAATAACTTAAGAAAATATCAAATCAAACAAGCCTAAAATTACAATATCCCTCACACTTCATCTAAATCTTACCTCTCTTCCTTAACTTATTTCAATGAGTTGAATTGCTAACCTAGAGGCCTAAATTATTTATAAGGGTTTCCCGACTCATCTTATAAAAATATTTATTTTAACCAAACCATATATCCTTATGTGAATTGAAATTAAAAAAGACTCATCAAGTTCAAGCTCTAATCTGGCTACATATGGCCTATAAGTATATTCTTATTCTATATGCAAATCAATTAATATGATCATATGCTATCCCAATTTTAATCTACACTAAACTCCCTTTCCCAAGTTTGTTTATGTTCCTAAATCAATTTAATTGGTGGCCAGGTAATTAAAAGTATTAAGAACAAATTGGAATAAACAATTCAATTCCCATTGAAGATAAGAAAGAAAGAGATTGAAAATCTAGATTACATGTGAGTTCAACTGCAATCCTAGAAAAAGCAAATTAGCTACTCATGAATGTAAAAACAAATAACATTATAATAAATTCAACCATTGAGAGTAACAAGAAAAATAAAAACCAAGGAAGAAAACAAAACAATATTTGTCGTTTTGATCTCCAAGTTTCAATCTCAACTCTTAGCTTTTTGAATCTTCAAAAAATTGTCTCTAATGTTGTTAAACATATCCTATTTATATTAATAAACTTAACCTAAAGTTCTTTAAGTTGACCTAGGGTTTAATTGGGCTTAAAAGTGTAATGAGAGGCCCAAAAATCAATTGTCAATCTTTACAAAATTTCATTCCTAGTATAATACGTCTAGCCATTTTCTGATGAGATTTTCTTTATCTTTAAAGTAGAACTAGGTAAAGTTATCTGCATGAAAGTTGTAGCTCTGTCTCTTAGCTTTCCAATGGTTTAAGAATCGCATTATTTAGAGTTCTGTAGCTTGAGTTATGACCAAAACACTGAAGTATATGTAAGCAGACTTTCAGATCTTTCAACATCTCACTTTTCAAAATTAAGCTCAATATCTTTTAGTTCCTACCAAAAAAATATAAAAACTAATAAATAATAACCAAATTAAAAAGAATAACATAAAATTAAAGCAACTCACTTAAAAATAAATTAATTATAAAAACAACTAAAAATAAATAAATTATAATTAAAAATTGAAGACTTAGTTAATGTTTAATAACAAAATTAGAATTCAATAATTCTATAAAATAGAATTATCATTCATCACAAACCTTTTGGGTTCAATTGGCTCTTGATTACGATATCTAGAGCAATGTATATAATACTTAAACTTATAAATATCCATAACTCATCTGAAAATTACATGAAAAACACAAACAATTGATCTTGAGGGATTTGACTTTTTTTTTGATTAAATGTATATTTTTTTTTTGTGTTATGTTTTTAATTTATTAATTAATTTCATATTTGAGCATAAAATCAAATCCTAACAAAAAAGGGTACCGTTTTGCGAAGGTTGTGCAACTTGAAAGAAGCAGCGCCTAACGGCGTCGTTTGATGAGTCACCTGTGCACCGAATGGTGCGTTTTGCTGGAGGTGTTGTAGGCTACTGAAGCAGGCCCGTGTGCTTTTTCCCAGCCTAGTCTTTTTGGGCCAATTCAAGCCTAAGATACGTATGGTTTCTTCCTCTCTTTTGGGCTACTGCTTTGGGCTTTGATTGTTGAAATTTTTGTGGGTTTTTGCATGTTGTTTAAGCCTAATAGACTTCTAGAAAATATAGAAATAAAAGAATATGTTTTATGAAAATATGATAAGATAGAATATAAAAATATTTATTTTTATAGTATAGATATTAGGAATATGGAAACAGAAAATTATGGAAAAAGGTATACATAAAATAATAATATGTACATTTAGTTGTACAGAGTATATAGGTATATAAAAATAAAAAAAGAAATATGATAAAAAATTTAAACATAAAAATAGAATGATTATTTTGAGTTAGTCTAATGATGAAACTTCACTCGTAAGTGTGAAGAGTCACATTTTAGAGTTAAACTTCTTAAGTGAGGAACTTAATTAAGGCTTTCACCAAAGCGTTGGAAAACCCTAATTTTATGTTTTGATAACCCTCTTACTCAAATAACCGTTTTAAACATTTTTAGAAAGGTAGTAATAATAATAAAAAGAGGTTTAAAGCAAAAAAAAAAGAAATAAATTTATTAGATATGTACATATATATAAGTAATAAGAAATTAATTTTTTTTGAATTACTTTCTGATGATGGAATTTTATTCGAGAATGTGGAGAGTTGCATTTTCGAATTGACTTTCTTAGGTGAGGAATTTAGTTAGGGTTTTCATCAAAACGTTGGGATAAATCCTAATTTTTATATTCCAATCCTTTGTTAATTCAAATAATTAGCTTGATGGGGGTAATAATTTAAGGGAATTAATTCATTAAACATTTTATTCAAAATTAATAAAAGATAAATAATGTAGTAATCAATAATTAATTTAAGTAACTATTCTAAATAAGAGATTTTTGAAGCTAATTTATTTAATAAATTAGAAAGTAACTTAATGGTCAAGGTCATTTATTTTGAACCAATCTCTGAGGATGGAATCTTTCTCAAGATGTGAAGATTAGCATCTTTGAGTTGAGTTTTCTAGGTGAGAAATTTAATTAGGATTTTCACCGCAGCATTGAAAAAATCCTAATTTTATATTTCGAAACTTCATTGGTTCAAATAGATAATTTAAAATTTAATAAGAATAAAAAGAGGTATTCAATTAAAACAAAATATAATTATATAATTGCAAAATTCTAAATCAAATATTACACTTACAAACACATTCATTTTGCATCTACCATTGCATCGCATAGTTAATTATTTTGCAAATAGGTATAAAAACCCCGATGTTGGGATTTTCTCGAGAAGTTTGTAGAGACGAGTTTTTTCCAAAATTTTTCTCAATGAGGAAAAAGCTTTTAGACTTCACCAAAGTGTTGGGATGGTTTATAAATGATTTTTTGATACAAGGTTTTCCCATTATTTAAAATTAAAAAATCATATCATCATTTCATGGTTTCATCATGTGCATTAATAAGATATTTGGTTCATGAGTGACAACCTACAACGATAGGATCTTCTTGGAGGAGCTTATGGAGACGAGTTTTCTCAAGAAATTTATAAGGTGAGGAGAAATACGTAGAATTCACCAAAGAATTAGGATGGTCTTAGAAAATTTCTTCAAGATGAAGATTTCATTCACATACCAATAATAATAATAATAATAATAATAATAAACCAAATAAATAAATAATAAAAATAAATTAGGGAACAAAGAAAGATAAGGAAAAGTAAGATATATAAAATCAGAAATAAAATAATGATTAATGATTAAGGAAACATAAAAATAAAATTAAAAATTAAGGTTAAAATATGATAACGTATGATTAATGGTATTGTTCGTGGAACGAGGTATCATGGGAGTGCTAATCCTTCCCCATGGATAACAGTACTCCCAAACCCAACTCTAAAAAATCGTATACTAGATTGTTATTCTTTAGACGGACTTAAAATCAATTTAGAACTTCGTCGAATAAAACGAATCTAATAGGTGACCAATCGCACCTTATAAAAAAGACTAGTGGTAACTCCCAAAATTTTCAAGTCGAGGTGGACGGGTTCCCGAACTTGCACATAGGAACAGTTTGGTGACTCCATTAGAGATTTGGAGAGTTGAGCTAGTAATTAATCATGGGTTATCATAAGCCTTAAATAATTTAATGTTTCCTTTAATTTTGAGCATTATTGTTTTGTTATTGTTATTTATTTGTTGCTTTTAATAATTGTGGGGCATTTAGGATAAAGGGGTATCAGATGAGTGATTAAAGGTTGGTCTATTCTTTCACATACATGACACATTGCATTCACAGATAAGCTTTTTGCCTAAGCTTTGTTCTTATTAAGAGGGAGTTAAGTAGCTACGTTTTTATGAGGTGATAACCTCTACTTGGGCTAGCACTCCCACTCAAATTGAACCTAGTCTGTTTAAAGCCTGTAAGGGGTGAGGACCAAGGTGCTTTGCTAGTCCAAGTGGGATGATGGCAAGGACAATTTGGGAATCTTTAGCTTTGAGTGAAATCGAACTCAACATATAAAAGGCTGAGGAGCCATCCCATAAGTAGAGTCGTACCAAACTTGTCATGAAGAGTACACCTTAATTTAGGACACATAAAGGAACAATTTTGTCTTAGTAGTCTCTTCTTTGATAAAACAAAAATAACACATGTCAAAGTGACATTTTAAAAAAAAAATAAAAGGTTGTTTTCTTTTTCCTTCTTATTGGAAAAAGGTGAGGAACAAGATTTTTGACATTCATTATTTCTCTATTTTTAGAAGATTTTTCTCTTTACTTTTACTTTCAAAATTTCAAAAAAATATTTTTCTCTCTTTCCTCCTAAAAGAAAAAGATAAACATGAAAAAGAGAGAGGATTTTTTTATTTCCTTCGTGGAAAAAAATATAAAGAAAGGGAAATAAAAAAGAAAAAAAAAGTCTTTTCTTTGAGTGAGGCCTTTCCAAAAATGAAGAAAAAAAGTGTCTTTAGATCCTTTTGTCTATAACAACGAAAGAGAAGAGAAAGAAAGAAAAGCTTTCTTTCTTACAAAAATAAATGAGGAAGGTAAAAGAGAAAATGATTTTTCTTGCACCTTTTTGTTTCTCTGAAAAGAAGCAAAAAAAGAAAAATAGGTTTTTCATTTATGCAACAAGAAGAGAGAAAATAAAAAAGTTTTTTCATTTCTTCCATTTTGTTCAAAAACAATGAAAAGAGAAGGATTTTAGTTTTAAATAAAATATTCTACTTCCCACTGTACATGATTTTCAATAATGTGGTCTTTCATTTCACTTCATATCATCCATACATCAAGGCACCTTAACATTTCATGCATACATGCATATATTATTCATTTACAAGCAATCGTCTCATGTTTATTTTAATAAAGAAGAACCCTATTGTGTTGTTAGCTTTGTAGGAAAGGGAATAAATTCATTCTTTGAGAAAAGAAAAAAATCCAAATTTTTAGTAAAGTTTCAATTTTCTTTCCTAATTTATTTTGGTTTCGGTCAAAAGGATTAAGAGATATGGAACATAATAACTCTATTTTATAGAGTTATTTAGTCACGATTTTGAGTGATTTTGTCTAAGTTCTTTAGATTTAATTTAAGTATTAAGAGTTTTTAATCATTTATTTTCTTTTTAGTAAATTATATTCGGTTCAATTGTATTAAGTTATTTTACGATGTTTTACTTTAAGTTGTATTAAGTTATTTTATCATGTGTCTATATTTTGAGCATATCTTTTGGTATAAAAGTACAATTGACATGATTCTTAAACCATTGGAAAAGGCAAACCTACAAGTTTCATGTTTACCACTTTGCTTATTTCATTTTCAAAGAAGGAAGAAATCTCATTAGAAGCCAAAGTCGTGCAGAAGAGCTTGATAATTTAATGCAGTACAAAAGGGACCACGACCATGGAAGGAATTCGCGTTGCAGCGCTTCCACAACCATGTTTGCTTCAACCACACAAAAGCCTCGATGCGCGATCACCAATGAACTAGCATCGTGACACCCAAAAAGAAAACATGAAAAAAAAAAGTATGAGGCTCGGTGTCATGGACTATTCTCCTTCATTTAAGTATGCGATAGTTTGTATGACGTTTGAGTGGAACTTTCCAAGTAAGCCAGTCAATGACTAGTCTAGATTTGAACAAACATCAACAATAGCCACAAATTAGATTAAGGTAACATCGAAATAATAATGCATACCGAATGCCATATACGCAACCACTAGAGTCATATGAAAAAAATTATTTTATTGATATGAAAATGAGTATAAAGGGACCAAGACACGCCATTGTTGAGTCATCGGGGCAACCTTAGATAATTTGTTACATACATACCTTTACTAGTGAAGTAGCTAATAATTCGTCGACTGTTCACCCCCTATAAAGAGTTTATGAGATCTTACAAGTATTCTACCAATAGCTATTACAATGCTTGAAATGAGAACATTCCTTTCTTAAAAGGTCTTTCCCTCTAAAGTCTTAACAAGTATTTCTAAAGATATCACCACGAGCCATTACAATGTTTGCATGGGGAACATTTCTCTTACAAGTACAAAAGACTCAATCTCTTAGACAACTCAACCTTGTCATAGTCTACTATAGGTTGGCTCATGACATCCTCCCCCACTTAATCTGTTTACGTCCTCGTTGACTGGTTGGCTTGGAATTCTTCAATTTTAAGCTTGAAGGTGCAGAGATCGGTTTTCTTCTCCTAAGTGATCTCATCTAGCCCTAAACGTTCCCATCTCATTAGGTACTCCTGTGTTGGTCGTCAATTTATTATCGCCATCATCCCTACCAGAATTTCCTCTATTCGGTGTTGTGATGGTGGCGTGGTGCTGATGGTGACTCTTATGACTCAACTCCTGCTTCTATTTGCTAGATCTGCGTAGAACGACTTTAGGTTGCTGACGTGAAACATGAGGTTGTACCTTTATCCACTTGGGTGGATCAATCTTGTAGGAGGTCTTCCTTATCTTAGCTATAACCAATACTAGACCTTCACACTTTCGTACTATTCTTCGATCTCTTTTTCTTAGGAATCGAAGTTGTTCGGGTACTAACTTCACTAGCACTAAGTCTCCCACCTTAAAGTGTTGCTCCCTTTGACCATTATCTCCCATTTCTTCATGCGGCTGTAGGCTTTCTCTAAATAGGCTTTGGCGATTTCAGTGTTTTGTCTCCACTCTTTAGCAAAGTTGAATGCCCAGGGACTTTTCTCGCTGTACGATTCTATTGATGTACGGGGAAGTCTCGGTTATTGTCTGGTGATGACATTGAAAGGGGTTCTATTAAACATAGTTGAGTCACATATAGTAGGTTAGGCTAATTCATCTGGTTTACATGTACACAGTGTCACAGGTATTCTTGTAACAACCCAATGAAATGTTCTGTCTAACCATCTGTTTGCGAGTGATAATTGAAAAATATGTTGAGTTCTGACCCTAATAGCTTGAAAAGCTCTTTCCAGAAAAAGCTTGTAAACCTTGGATCTCTGTCGTTGATAATGCTTTTAAGAACACCCCAATATTTTACCACATGTTTAAAAATCATACGAGTCGTTGCTTTTGCGAAGCCAAACTTCTGCATCGGAATGAACATCACGTACTTGGAGAAACGGTCCACCACTACCAAGATCGCTATCATATCTCCCACTTTAGGAAGTCCTACTATGAAGTCTAAAGAAATACTTTCCCTTTGTTTGGTCGGCACCAGTAGAGGTTCAAGCATTCTCGTCAATCTTTATTTGTCTACTTTGTCTTGTTGGCAAATGAGGCAAATCTTCGTATAATCCATCACATGCTACCACATATGAGGCCAATAGTAACCTTGTTTCAATAGTGCAATGGTCTGCTGCTAACTTGGATGTCCCGCCCAATGAGTATTATGACATTCTAGGATTAATTTCTGCCTAAGCTCTTCCATTCTTGGAACAAATATGCGTAATCTTTTCGTTAGTAGGAGTCTATTTTTTACCCAAAAGTATTTCAACTTTCCACTCTCCACCAATTTCATAACAGCCATTGCTTGGGGATTTCGATGCAAGTTTTCCTCGATAAGAATATGGATATCTGTGGTCACTTTGCTAGCGATCATTAGTGCGATCACCCTTAGAGCTATGAATTCGGCTTTCTCACTGAGGGTGTCTGCCACACGTTTTCCTTTCCAGCTTTGTGCTCGAAGGAGCAATCAAACTTGGTTCGGAACTTTATCCATCTTGCCTACTTGGTTGTAAGTTTTGGCTATGTGAGGAAATGACTTACGGTTGTGTTGTCGATCTTAACCACGAATTATGATCCTAGCAAGTAGTGTCGCCAGGCCTGTAAATAGTGAATCACTACTAGTAGTTCTTTCTCTTGTGCTGTATATCTCCTCTCAACTTCATTCAATTTTTGATTTTCGAATGCAACCAGGTGTCTTCCTAGTAACAATACTTCTCTAAGGGCAAAGTCTGATGCATCCCTCTGTACCTCGAAAGGCTTTATAATATCGAGAACTAATAAAATAAGATCCGTCATCATCATGTCTTTCAAGCCTTCGAAGGATTCTTGGAACTGTAGTGTCCAACTCCACTTTTGTCCCTTTTTTAGCAATTTTGTAAGTGCTAGTGTCCTTCTTGAATATTCTTCCACAAATCTCCGATAATAGTTTGCTAGCCTTAAGAACGAACGAAGCTTAGTTGTATTTTTAGGGATGGCCCACTCTTTGATATCTTTTACCTTCTACATATCTATCCGGATGTGCCCTTGTTCAATTATATGGCCAAGAAACTGAATTCGGGTTTATGCGAATGCACGTTTCTCCGTTTTCACATACAACTAGTTATCGTGTAGGCTTTGGAAGACTTGCTACAAATGCCATTGATGCTCTTCTAAGGTTGAATTGTACACCACGATATCATCCAAGTAGATTATCACAAACTTGTTTAGATAATTATGAAACACCTGATTCATCAATGTGCAAAAGGTAGCAAAAGCATTGGCTAGTTCAAAAGGCATAACAAGAAATTCAAATGCATCATATTGCATTATGCAAGTGTTTTTCGGTTCATCTCCCTCAGCCACTCTTACTTGATGGTATCTCGATCTCAAATTTAACTTGGAGAAGTACTTTGCACAACTCAGTTGGTCAACAAGATATGCTATAAGAGGACTATAGGTTCCACCCGGTTGTAAACATTAATTTTCAACATCAGTTGGCAATAATTTGATCATCTTCCATTATTAGTAGACATGCATGAGTTTTTTCATTTCTTGGATATGGGAAAAGTTACTAGGTCTTGAGTCACACAAAAAAAATAAAAAAATTATTGACTAGGTCTGATTAACAACTTTTTATAATAAGTAATAGTTAAAATTAGTTTAATTATTATGGAAATTATTTTTTGGTATAATATTTAAAATTTTTTTAAATTATTTAAAAAAATTCAAATAGATATTTATTATTCTATTATGTTCAATTAAACTCATATACTTTTATTTTTGGTCAAATAAATCTTATAATTAAAATACTACTTATCATTTTATGTCAATGTGTTTCTGACATTGCACTGATATGAAAGGTGAACAATGTCATATGACTATGTCATCATATTACAGTGTTATCTATTATAACATGTCAGTATATTACATCAGTATCATATGGTATAAAAATAACAAGTGATATAAACTTTTATCAAAAACAATTAATCATAAAGACTTATTTGATTCAAAATAAAAATATCAAAGATTAATTGAACGTAATAAAAAAATAATCGCTTATTTAAATTTTTATAATAGTTCAATAACTTTTTTACATATTATTATTCCATTTTTCATTTTGCATAAATTTTATCTATAAATGTCATCTATTGGCATTGATTGACGTTTTCTTTTTTATGCTATGAATCTTATTTCTTTCGTACCAATATTTAAACCTAAGATGAGACTTCATATTAAAATCTAAAGTGCTAATCGTTGAGACCTTTCAAAAAAAAAAAAGTGCTAATCATTGAGACGTCCTTAAGACCACGTTGAGGACAGAAAATGATATCGAAAAACAAGAATCACTGAACTGATTTAATGACCGCAACTTAATTTGTTATAAGGCTATTAGTGGAGGCAATTCCATGCTTATTACTGAATTTGTAGGATACTTATTACTAGTAGGATTCTTCTTTTCTTTTAGGCAAAGATAACTTAATTGAACTTCACCATGGAGTGGTCATATATCAATGATAAAACCTTTTAGTTTAGTTGCAAGGGTATAGGCTTATAAAGAGACGTCCTACATAATTAAGATTTTTATTTGTGTTTAATTGATATCTAATACTGGTTCTAAAATTGTTTTAACCAATTAATTTACTGCTTGAAGAAATTATACTTAATTATAAAATCAAAGAAACAAAAAAGATTGAGACTGGACCATAAAATGTAAGTTTCAGATCCTTGTGGGCGCTCCATTATCATTCATACGTAAGTTTTAGTTCATTTCTTGACGTCTTCTTGCACCTCACCTCGCGCAAGCAGAAGTCACTTTGTTTGGAGATAAATTTTCATTGCAGTTTTTAATTGAATCCGCCACAGAAAAGTTTAGATTCATTAGTGAGAAAAGGATGGCACAATGAAAAGGATCAGTACCAGCAGTTACTACCATCTATCAGAAAATAAAGAAATTTTCATGTCTAGTAATTTTAGGACGACAGTTGTCCTGTGCGTAACAAGTGGTGCAAAAGATGCCAATTCAATGCAGCATTGTTTTCTGCGAGTTTGACAAAACTATGAACCCAGGATTTATATTTATGATTTTGCTCGCTCTCCTGCTGCTTTTGCACTGGCAACATTTGCTAGATCCAAAAGAGATAAGGGTTTTCATTTTTTGAAAGGAGATAAGGCTTTGAATGAGATCGCTGACAGCCCAAGAGCACCGATCTTTTGATAGGCTAAACTTTTTTTTTGGAAAAGTCAATGGATTTTTTTTGTAGAATTGGTTAGAAGGAGTTTTTGAGCAGAAGCTCAAAAATTAAAGGCATAAACAATAGGACTAAAGAAAGCCTCCTTAAAAAAGTCTTATAGAATAGCATAAAAGTTCTTAGCACATAAAATCCCAATTTTTGTTAACCTATTGGCTAAGGGGTTTGTCTCTTTAGAAATATACGTAAAGGACAAGTCAATAGATCTGCCTTTGAAAATCTCAGCGCGATTTGAAATACATTTTATTCGTCATGGAACAGTGCAGTGGTTGTTTGTCCAAAAAATTACATTTCTTGAGTTGCTTTGAATAATGGAAAAGACCATCCATGATCGTCGTAAACTGTTCAAACTTGGAGTTTTCCATACCTATGGGCTTAGAGAAGACCCCTCTGACAACTCCTTTATGGTCACATAAAGTACCAGCAATTGGAACAGGTTCTGACCTCTCAATTGTAGACTCGTCAACATAAGAACTTAATGGGTGGCAATACCAAGTAATCCTAGGGAAATTAATTTGAAGGAAGTAGTGGATTGCATATATGCTTCCAAATCAATCAAGATTTGCGAGAAGAGTAGGTGGGCAGTAATGAAGAGGGACTGATGAGCGTGGGACTCTATTACAGTTTGCTTTTTTGAGATTTGCCTGGGTTATATGTTTTAATTCATACTGCAACTCCTGGAATCGAGGTTATGGATAGATTTTTGCTGTATTGCTTTTTTGTTGTTGGGAGTTCTTTACCTGGTTTCTATGTGATTATTCTTGACAGGGGCTCTTTTGTCATTGGGAGGACAGTGGGTTTGATCTCATATGCAACCAGTTGCTTGGCCATTGCTTGGTTTGAAGAATCACATTCATGTCCAATGTGAGATGAAGTATCACAAGAAAACCACTCGAAGAGTTTATCCTTAAAGAATCAATTAGCTTATTTGAAATTAGGGGGCAGTCTGGAATTTGCCTGCTTTTAATGAATGCAAATTAATTGTCTTTTAAGAGCCTAGTTTCTTGAGTTCTAATTAGCAGATGGATTTTAGAAGAGCTTTGTTCGAATGGGAGAAGGAAGTTCTTGATCAGCTTTTAACCATATTAAGGGACATTTTTTATTAGAAATAGAAAAGACAGATTGGTTTGAAAATTTGATAAACATGGAACCTCCCCGGTTAAAAAACTCTCATTTGCTTTAAGCAGTAACTAAGGGGGTTTTAGTGATAAAACTTTTCTAAGTAGTTTGGAATCTCAAAATCCCTCCAAAGGTTAAATGCTTTTTATGGTTCGCTTAGTTGGATTGTATTCTTACTAAAACATTCCTGAGATCCAAAGGGATTTCTTCTTCGGATGATAATTGTTTATGTCCCTAGTGTAATTCTTCAATTGAAGATTGTAATCATATACATCTTAGTTGTTATTGGAGTTGGACTTTTTGGGGGGAAATTTTGGATAAATGGGTGTGGCTGGGTGTCTTCCAAATTCTGTTAAACTTTTTCTACAACAATGTGATACTTATGTTTTGCAAATGGTGAGTACGAACAGTAGGTTTATGGTTTGTGGGGCAACCTTATGGTCTTTATGACGGGTTAGAAATGAAGCTATTATTGTACGTAAAAGGTGAGATATAAATGCCTTTGTATCATTGGTAAATCTCAGGTCACATTTATTGGATTAAGGTAGTGGAGAGTGATGACAATTTAACATATGCTTCTTGGTGAGCAAATCCTAGGAAAGTCTAAGAGCCATATGATTCACACATATCTTTAGCAGAAAGGATCTCCAGTGAAAGCCTCCTCAAACTAATTTTGTCAATGCTTAATATTGTTGACGGTTCTGTTCGAGGAAAGCTTAATCCTTCAAGATGTGAAGGAGTATTGAGAAATTCTGAACGTATTATCATTGCTATGTTTTCTGGTCCTATATATTGATGTATTTGATTCTGATTATGCTGGGCTGTATGCTAGTAAAGTGGTTTTACTACTATTTTGTAATTTCTTTTGACTTGGAAAGAAATCTCTAATAATTCAATCGGATTCAATGATTGTTGTTCTTTGGGTGCTTAATATTTGCAAAAGACCTTGGAAGTTATGGAGATTATTCCAACTAATAGATATGTTAAATTATGCAATTGTTTTTTTTAAATATTTTCAGAAAAATAAATTTTTTCTGAAAAGCTTCAGAGAAATTAATTATTGGGTAGATGTTTTTGAAAAATTGTCGAGTGTGGATAGAAAGGAAATGTTTGTGACTTGGTGCTGATTTTGTGGTATTTGTGAAGTTGTATGTTTATTTATTTATTTTTTTGTATGTGGAACACTTAAGTGCTATGTTTTAAATATATGTTTAGGTGATTAGTCGAGTGTAGTTTGGTCATTTATAATACAGTGAGATTTTTATAAACAAATACAGTTGGGAATATGAAAATTTATTAATTAATCGAGCTCTTATGTAATCGATCAATTTATAATTTATAATTTATTACTATATACATTAATTAATAAAAAAATTATCAAGATACTTTTTATTTTTTTCTAAAACATTGAACTTAATACTTTGTGTATCGTGATTATACGAATATTACCTAATTATCGAATTAAAAATTATTATTATTTGCGATGAACAAATTATTAAGAACGTCATGGAAAATAACAAAAAAGATGAAGTTGAAGGTGACAGTTTTGTACTGAAACCTATCTCGCGCAAAGATGCACTGAAAGTAACAATCACATTACATAATTTTCTTTTGAAGTATAAGAACACTACACTAGAGTTTCTTAATGCACTAAGATAAGTTAAATATGAGGTTAAGGAGACATCAATTTCAAGAAAAAACAAGTAACATTGGAGTCATATTTTACAAAAACTTCCTAAGTGAGTCATGTATATCTATAATTTTGATGTATAAGGAGATTATTAATTTATATATCAAGTGAGACTTATGTGTTTTTTTTTAAATGTATTATCTTATAAATCTAACGAATTATTAATTTACCATGTTAGTCCCAAGTCAGGACTGATTAAAAATATTATTTAATCGAGGTTATTAATTTATCAAGTATTAATTTATAGAGGTTTTCTAAGTTTTTTTAAGTATATTATTTTATAAATTTAATGAATTTTTAATTTACCACATTGATTTCAAGTCAGAACCGGTTAAAATATTAATTTATCTAGTATTAATTTATAAAGGTTTTACTTTAATGATATTTTAGTTTGTTTGGAAATTTTGTCGTTGCAATCTATTATAGTATGACTAATTTTTATTGGTCTAAATTATGTATTGTTTACAATACTTTTAAACAATATTTTGGTTTAGCAATATATATAGATTGAAATTTCATAAGGAGTAGTGGATTTGCAGAAGGCCAGCAATAGAGGGGGCGGGGACCAATATGCATGAATATTAATTACGTACTATTTTAGCAGTATTAGTTATGTGCAGCTTTAGTTCTTCCAATCAAAACTTAGATTTAAGAGAAAATTTTCCCAAGTTTTTATACCACCTTAATTGTCCAGCTATAACAAATCAAGATGCATTATTTTAAAATCTCCATCTACGATTTGATCTTAGTGGTTAGGGAAGAGAATTAATCATCCAATCTTGTACAACAAACTTAACAGGAATTGTCCCAAAAATTTTGAATTCTTAGTTGAAAAACCAGCATCACTAAAGGCAAAGGTAAATCCATATGTACAACAGCTCTATGAACTTTCATCATAAAAAATAATAAATTATAAAAAATTTGTTCTATTGCTTATAATTTATAATTAATAATAATTTGTTATGATCTAACATTTTGTATTCCATCATAAAATTACATTTTAATTTTTTTTGGAATGGAACATAAGGAATCATTGTTGTCTACATAGTATTCATCCAACAATATTCTTATATAATCATGGTGATAGCATGCCTTTATCTGCCTTCATGACTATGCAGAGACCATCATAAGTCTGATCGCAATCCATGTACTATCAAATTCCACAGCATCCTCAATATAAGAATCATGACATGGGCATCTGTTGTAATGCCAAAACACATGGTTGAAACCATTGAAAGAATTAACAAATCAGTATCAGCTGCAAAACCAGGTCGCCTCTCATCGCAGCTATTGATGCAACATGAACGAAACAGAACTGCAAGAGAAGGACAACAAAAACCAAGTAGTGGCTCATTCCTGCTATTGCTGCACCAACATGAACACGAGAACTGTTACGAAGAGTGAGAGTACTGTAGTTGAGCCCTTTCTATTACCGTTGTTTGTTGGCAATACTGATGGAAGTGCACACTCCTCCCCATTGAAGAACACTTTAGAGGGAAACCCATCACCTGCAGCCACGTTAATGCCGGTGGTACTTGTCTTCGTAAATGAGATCACCGTCTGTTGTAAAATTTAATTGATGATGAAGGTATTATAGAAGGAGACACAATAAATATAATTAAATGAACTACTTTATTTTTTTCTGAAAGGCCTGAAGATTTTCATTAATGAACCTGTACAATTTAGACAAGGCAAACAAAACCATTGCCTGTACAACAGAAAAGTATACCCTATCAATACCCGGATAGAGCCTCGTCACACAGGAGGTTAGCGCGACCACCCTTTCAAAGGTAGCTGGGCACAAGACAGCCCCTGTAGTATACCCCTGTACAAAATCAGATACATACAAGGCTATAAGAACAAGAGTTATGCATTTACAGCAAAATAATCCAGAAAAAACACGATTCCCAAAAGCCTCAACTAGCAATCATTAACAGCATTTCAACCATTCTCAACATGTGCATAATCACCAGGAACTTGGCTTGAGTTCAACAACTTTACCTCAGGTTAAACGCACAGCCTCAAAACCTAGTCTAGATACTTGATTTTGATTAATATTGTTACTCTAAAGAATTATGTTACAACATAATATTGTACAGAGAACAACTAGAACAAGTGAAGTGCTACTTCACGCAGAATAACTAGAACAAGTGAAGTGTTACTTCACGCAGAGTAAGTGAAGTACTACTTAAAGCAGAATAATTAGAATAAATAAAGCATTACTCCATATGGAACAATTAATACAAGTAGAACAGCTACTTTGAATAGAATAACCACTTCACTTGGATAACAGTGAAAGTAACTCAGAATAAGTGGCAGGATTCATGGGTTACTTTCATCTTGAGATGTTCCAGAGAGTTTGGCTGGGTGGCTCAGATATGGAGGTAGTTAAGAGGTTTTCCTCTTAACATTTTCTTGAAGTACAAGTGTTTCACCCTCTTACCTTGTTCTCGTACACCTATTCATGTACAGTTTCTTCTCTTATACCTATTCTCGTACAGCTTATTCTCTTGTACCTATTCTCGTATAGCTTTTTCTCTTGTACCTTTTCTTGTATATCTCTTTTCTATTACCTTTTACTTGAGAACAAGTCTTATTACATCTAATTATAGTAACGGTTACTCACATTTATGTTCTTCATAATAATGTAATTTATTAGGCGCATTAAAACCTATTCTTGAGTAACCGCCACTTTTAACACTATATATAGAGCCTCACAATTCATTTAGAGGGGCTCTTCTCTCCCCTTCTGAGCTAACACATTCTCAGTTTGAAAGCTTTTCTCTCTAAATTCTCTCTCTAATGAGAGTGCACCTTGAAAGCTCTTTAATGAGAGTGCACCTGACGAAGTCATTCCTCTAGTTACAAACACTAAGGGGAATGAAGGAAATGGAGAAACTGCAATTGATGTGGATGTTCAGGGAGGAGTTCTTCTTCTCTACTCAAGAGAAGGTTAATCTCCTTGATTTGGGAACAGAATATCAAAAGTCCAGAGAATACCTCATGGAATACATCTAACACTTTAGAGAAAGGGTGTTGGATATACAAGAGTCTTATGATGAGAAGGAGTTGGTGACGATTTGCATTCAAAAAAAATGTTTGACGAGTGTAGGCTACACTAGCAGAATTTACCTATTCCAACTTTTGCTACCTTAATGGAAATGGCACGAAGAACCAATAATACGGTTCTCAAACAAAAGGGAGCTACTTGCTTCGATAGAAAGAATACTCCAACAGTGAATGCAATTTAAGGAAGAGCTAGAGAAAGAAGAAATCCTTTTTAGAAAGGAATATTCCATAAGAAAATGCAAGCATAAGAGTTGTTGATTGAGAACAATAGGGTCCAGAACAACCTTCTTCTTGCTCATGTATGATATTTCTATGACCTTGACTCTTCATTGCTTTATGAATTGCAATTTGATGTTTTAAAAACAAAAAAATCATATTCAGCCGCTAGCTTTATCGTTTATATTTTGACTGTAATTGTATTATACTATTGGTCGCAAGCTTTATCACTCATTCTTTGACCATAGTTCATCATTCTTACTTCAGCCACAAGCTTTACCGCTCATATTTTGGCTGCAATGATATTTTTCTATTGGTCGCAAGCTTTATTGCTTATTCTTTGACCATAATTGATTATTCATATTTCAGTCGCTAGCTTTATCGCTCATAATTTGACTGTAATGATGTTATGCTATTGGCCTTAAGCTTTATTGCTCACTTCTTGGCCCTAGCTTTTTACTCACAAATTGGCCGCAACTCTTATGCTTACTTATTTTAAGGGTTGAATTAATCTCCTTCATATCAAGTTAGAGTTAATCTCCTTGATGTAGAGTTGAGAGTTCCCTTTTGGCCACATAAATAATATGAAATGTGAACACATACGCAATAAACGTATAACATTGTTATTATTGCAAAAGAAAAAGAAATATGATATATCAATAGCGAAGTACTAGCTCAAATGAGCTTCCAAAAAGAGCAAAGGAAAAGCAAAAGACTAGTCAATGACATACTCCATAAAGAAGAGTTATTATTGGCAAATACATTTAATTGTTCTTGTACTTCAGCTTCACGTTTTTTCAGTAAAACTATCTTCGCTGCAATGTCTTTTAATTCATTCTCCAAGGAAGACTTGTTGAGAAAAATCTTGGCTTTAGATCTACAATCACTGAGGCACTCAAATTTGAATCTAAAGTTACAAGCATCATCGAAATCCTGTAACATCTGTTGCAATTCCTCTAGTGAAGTACTCAGTAGTGGAGCATGGGAAATGGCTAAAGCTTTACCCAACACTTCCATCATTAAGCAAATGACGTTTACGTTCTTTACAAAGGAGGTACTCCAAAACTCTCCCTTTATATTGAAAACATGCTCCAAGTATGCCACATACTCCAATGAAACTTGAAAGCCATGGAAGTAAACTTTCTTACCACTTTGTTCAGTATGTACTACTTGAGTGCCAGAAGCACTACTTGCATCTCTATGTTCTGGCACTGGGGAGGAAGAAGCATGAGGAGTCATTGGAATAGCTTTAACATCATCAGTATCAACTCCAACATCATGAATAACCTCAACATTTGGAGTAGACTCAGGAACAACTTCAACAGTAGGAATAGTCTCAGCATCAAGAACAACCTCATCTCGAATAGCTTGCGGAGTAAGAACAATCTTAATTTAACAAAAAAAAAAGGGAACGGAACAACATCAATCGAAGTAACATAGTAAAATGTTTATACTTGGCTCATGGTAGAGTTTTGAACATGATTTGGAAATAAAACATCCAAATCAATGAAATCATCAAAAGGGGTTGGCTCACCCTCAACTTCAGCTTTATCAACATCAACTGATTCATCACTACGTTCAGAGTCACATGATTCTTCCTCAGTGTTAGCTTCAAAAGTCTCTTCCTCTTCAATCGAGTTAAGTCCTACTCTCGTAGTTGTTTCTCTCTACAAAAAAAAAAGTATAATGAGGAAATGAATTTAAAAAAAAAAAGAAGTAAAAGAAGAAGTAAAGGATGAACTTACTTTTCGATGCACATGTTTTGTTTGATGAGTAGGAACGCGAGGAACATCATCTTTTTCTTTATTTACATTTCTTTTCTTTTCGAGAGAAATAAAGCGTAAGGATACATCGGAGTTACTTATAGGAGGAGTGTAGAGACAAGCTCTGGGATTAGTCAAAGGCATAATAAAAGATCTCCATTCTTCAAAACACTCCATCCAATAAGCAAACTATCCAGAAGTGTGGATACCAACTCTATCAAAAGTTGGGACAGTACAAATCTTAAGTTTATCTAAACATAGTTGAAGTCCTGCCATGAAGAATGAAGAAACGTAAGAAGAAAAACTGATAGTTGAAGAAGAGTCAAGCGGAGCTGGTTGGTCAAACCCAAATTGGTGTGCCACTCTAAAAGGAGAATATACCTCAACAGAAAGAATATTTCTATCTCCACCTGAACTGGAATTCTCAATCATAGATGGCAATTGGGAACTGTGAACCCATACACAAAAGTTAATACTTTGTGAACTCATTCTTCCAGACTGTAGAGGGTGACGATCATAATAAATTTCAGGATCACCGAATCCATTTATGGGCTGCACATAAGGTTTGGGATTGAATTCTTTTGTCACATCCATCACTGCAAGAACATTACCTCTCGGGAGTCGATCATGCCATGCCCAAGCTCTATAGTTGTTCCTGGATAAAGGGTTATTCACTTAAAAAGATGCAAAAAGATATGCATTAGGCACAGGAGTGCAAGTACTAAATCTTTCCCATAGGCACATCTGAATGAAGGAAGCATCCATATAAGTCAAAACTTTGTAACGCCTAGCTGACTCAACAGTTTTGAGTTGGAACAAGTTTAATCTCTTATATAGTGATCCTAAATACAGTGGAGCAAGAGGAATACGTATTCCCTTAACAATTTTTATTGCTAAAGGAACAGCTGCTGAAGAGATACCATTATCTGGACACCCTGAGAGTACGTGTCGTGCCAACCAAAAGATTACTAAAGCCACCAACTCATGCTTATGTTCTGGATACTCAGGAGAACCAATTTTAATTCCCTTAGCATTGAACTTTTTATAAAAAACCCTTATCCAATTGGAGAATCGTGCAACTTTCGAAGTTTTACTCAAACTCTTAAGTAAATCGAAGAAAAAGTCTCGAGTACATACCTCTTCTTCAGAAAGCTTAATAGAGTGAAAATCATCCTTTCCTATACAAGGAAGTTTCAAGCGAACACATACATCTTCTAGAGTGAAGGTAAACTCCCCATGCAGTAATCATAGTATGAGAAAAAGTGCTCCACCTCGCAAGAATAGTACGCCACACATCCATCCTTTTTTCTCTACGAATATTGAGCTTGGAAGTGATACGTACAGCATCAAGTATCCCAATAGAAGAGAGAAGTTTAACATAAGAAGGATTCTTCAACACTTTAGTTACCCACTCATCCCAACCATGAACAAATTGAGAATTGGAGTCTAACTTAGTAGCAGAAAGGGGAAACTCACCATGTTCAAACCTGAACTTCAGAATAGATTGTCTTGGAATACCACTTCTTTTATGATGAGGTGCTTCTGAGCATAGACGATTCCAATCATATCCAACAGACTCAGAGGTATGTTCGTCAACCTGTCTAGCATGAACTTCTTCCTAAAAACAATTTTCTCCTCGTTTTCTAATAATTTCATCTTCTCAGTTTTCAGGGACAGAAGGAACTTCACCACTCTTTCATACTCTAATTTTCTTGGGAGCAACTAATTCAAAATCATTATTCTTCCTTTTGTGTGTAGTGGTCTTTCTCCTTGTTACAGCCTTTCCAAGCTCACCATAATTGATCTTCGGAGGGACACGTGTCCTAGGCATGGAGGATGATAGAAAAAGAAGCCTACAAACATGATCATAGAGAAAGAGATAAGTATACATACGCAATAATTTTTATTTTTACTTATTTATTAAGTACAAAAAAGTATCACAACTACGAAGTAAAACAATAAAACTTATCAAAGTTATAGATTTTGATATTATTATTATTTTTATATATATGCAATATAAAAATATATATAATAAATAAGTAAAATTTTAAAAAAAAATCTGTAACTTCAAATAAAAATAATATAATAATTAAAAATTATAAATAATAATAATAATAATAATAACTTGAGGCATATATGTCATGAGCTCCAAAAAAAAAAAAAATGGCTCGCGGCATAAACCGCGACCTTTAAAAGATATACCGCGAGCTCCAATAGAAATAGCTCGCGGCATTAACCGCGAGCTTCAAAAGAAATAGCTCGCAACAAGTCGCGAGGACAAAAGAAAGCTCCAAAACAAGTGCCACACAGGCCACAAGCTTCAGCACAAAAGCCGAGTAAAATAACAAAAAAAGAGGAAGGCTACGGCGTGTCTCAAGCCTAAAACAAACATTGTTTCCAAAGTTCTCTTTTATTCTTTTCTAAAGTAGCACTAAAGCCTAAACACAATACAAGTCAAAGTCAATTTATATTACAATAAAAAAATAGAAAGACATGTCGTTCACTTTGTTAGCTTTTATGTGTTTGTTTATTAGTTTGTTTCTATACTCTAGTGTTTGTCTTACTCTAACTGACATGAAATAAAATAATAAATTATATTTAAAAAAAAAATTGACACAAGGAGCATATGACTCCAAGCTGTAAGTTCCAAAAATCAAATAATTTTTTTTATCTACTTGAATATATATATAAATAAAATACTTTCAATAAAAAAAATTCATCTCATGCATGAAAAATTTCTTATTTCATATTTTAACTTGAAAATATGAAAAAAAAAATTTCATGTAGGGGGCAACAAATAAGAGAAATTCATTTTAAAAAAATAAAAATAAAAAATACAACAAGAAATTACAAGAGAAAGAAAATTTTACTTACTTGAAAAGATTCGCAAAAGAATCGACTTTGCTCTGAAATTTGTTTTGCTTTACTTTGAATATGAATGAAGAAAATTGTTCATAGTAACTTGATATTTATAAGCCACAAAGAATCAAGATTTTTTATGAAAAAGATATTAAATATTATTACATAATCAATAAAATATTACAAAAAATATTGACATTAAAAAAAATGTAATCAAATATTACAAAAGATATGAAATATTATTATATAATCAATCAAATATTACAAAAGATATTGACATTACAAGAAAAAAAATTTGGTCTTACACCTTACACAAGGCATTACTATCTAAAGCATTACTGGCTAAGGTGTTACTATCTAAAGCAGTACTGCCCAAGGCATTACTGCTCAAAGTGATATAGTATAATACGTTACAATACAAAAAAAAATTTATACTTTAAATTAATACATAAAAATTATTTTTAATAATGAATTCTTATGCATGGGGCAAAATGTAGATACTTGATTTTGATTAATACTGTTACTCCAAAGAATTATGTTACAACATAATATTGTACAGAGAACAACTAGAACAAGTGAAGTGCTACTTCACACAGAATAACTAGAACAAGTAAAGTGCTACTTCACGCAGAGTAAGTGAAGTACTACTTAAAGCAAAACAATTAGAATAAGTAAAGCATTACTCCATATGAAACAACTAATACAAGTAGAACATCTACTTTAAATAGAATAACCACTTCACTTGGATAATAGTGAAAGTAACTCAGAATAAGTGGTAGGGTTCATGGGTTACTTTCATCTTGAGATGTTCCGGAGAGTTTGGCTTGGTGGCTCAAATATGGAGGTAGTTAAGAGGTCTTCCTCTTAACCTTTTCCTGAAGTACAAGTGTTTCATCGTCTTACCTTGTTCTCGTACACCTATTCATGTACAGCTTCTTCTCTTGTACCTATTCTCGTATAACTTCTTTTCTTGTACCTTTTCTTGTATATCTATTTTCTATTACCTTTTACTTGAGAATAAGTTTTATTACATCTAATTACAGTAACGGTTACTCACATTTATGTTCTTCATAATAACGTCATTTCTTAGGCGCATTAAAGCCTATTCTTGAGTAACCGCCACTTTTAGCATTATATATAGAGCCTCAAAATTCATTTAGAGGGGCTCTTCTCTCCCTTTCCGAGCTAACACATTCTCAGCTTGAGAGCTTCTCTCTCTAATTCTTTTCTACCCTTTAATTCTCTTCTTACTTTATTCTACTTACTACTACACTCGGTACTCCAAGAACTGCTCCCATCTTTCTCTCTGCCGCCTCCAGCGCATCTTTTTACTTATTTGCAACGCTTCCTTTCCCTATCAGAAGAACCCCCTTTACACCTAGCAATTTTCAAATGTTCTCAACTTATGCATAATCACCTGGTACTGGACTTGAGTTTGATAACAGTACCTCGGGATTAATCACAGCAGGCTTTGAGGCCTTTGCACCCCTACTCTTGCCAGCACGATAAGCAGAGGTGTGTATGCATAATCACCTAAATAAACTACTCTATATAGGTGTGTATGTATGTACTAAACTAAATAAAATAGTTTTGGAAATCTTATGTGATAAGAATGCATTGCAAATGTTTATTTTTTTCTCCTTCATTGGACTGAAACGATGGGTGATCGAATCCAATTCAAAAGTAGCTTTATCTTAAGTGAGGGAGCCACGACAAACAGTGGCAGACCTAAGACTTTACTGTAGGCAGGACAATATTTAATGACATTGATGGCAGCCTAAGTGTGATTGAGACTACGAATTTCGAGACGCAATAGGTGGAGCCAACTTTTTCGCAGAGAAGATCTTTGTATGGTAGTAACTTACGATGTTGAGTGGTCTGTGTGATGGGAGTAGTTTGGCACCGTAGTGCTGGTTTGAGGAGGCTGTCTTTGGTGCAAGGCTCTACTTTTTATTGCTCTGGACTGTAACTACTGTATCCTGCATGGGATACTCTGAATTTTGGTGTTATGCTTCAGGTGCATTTAGGTCTTTACCGAACTTCCTTGGTCACTGCCTAACTTTCTTAGTGATCGAGAAAAAAAAATCCTTTTCAAGTCCCTGTTATGGCCTCTTATGGTCCTCTACACCATTGTGTTTCATTTTGTTTCACTCCTTTTATTTTTTATGTGTAACTTTCAATGATAGTTATTTTACCATGCTATGACTTCTTTTGACGTGCAAGTAGTTATCGATCCCCTACCGGAAGAGGAATCTTCATTATGAATCAGATCCTATATAAATGGAGTGTAAGTTTTTAGGGCTCACTATTTTAAGAAATAAAGCTTTCGAGGTTTCGATGTTGATAAATTATTGGCTTTATTATTTGACTATGATGATGAAGTGGTTGATCAATAAATTGATTGAGTTAGAGCATAAAGATTGGAAAGGATATTCGCACTAATGTGCTGCATTATATAAGCTCTTGGTGTGCTCTTTTTTTTGGTCATGATCTTTATTATTGGTGGTGCAATAATATGCTTTTGAGCAAATTGTGAGAGATGGTTAAATCTCATAAGTCCGTTTCAGACAAATTAAGCCCGTTTCCTCCCTCCCACCATCCAAACAAAATAAATGCTCTCCTAGCTCTCTCTCACCATCCAAGTCTCTCAGCTCCCTCAACTCTCTCTTGCCATCCAACTTTCTTTAATTTTACCACAATTGCCATCACTCTATAGTCTATCTCTCACCATCTCACCATATCGTCATCGATCTACATACCAAAAAGTAGAGATGACATTAAGTTATGTTATTGGGTTTATTGGTTTACATTTACAAAACCTCAAAGTTGTTGGAAAACTCACTCCATTTATTCCTTAAACATTGTCTGTAAATTAGAATACTGCCTAGAGTTGTTACACGCCATGCTTGCATGTAACAGTTTTAATAGACTTGGCGTGTTAAAAATCTATTGAACATGGCATGGCATGTAATGTTTTTGTACATGACGTGTAGTAAAATTTGTCTGTACATGGTGAGTAGTAAACATGGTGTGTAGCAAACTATTTTTGAACGTGGCGTGTAGCAAACTATTTTTGAACATGGCATGTACCAACTTGTTGATAAATTGATTTGACTTTTGGAGATTATAGCGAAAATTGTAAACCCATTACGTGTAATATAAATTATTTGTGAGCACTTGCAAGCTATCTATAGTGAACTGGCTTTCATCATACAATACTTGGTAATGAGTAGGTTTGAAAATAATCCCTTTTGTTATGTAGGGAAAAAGTAAGCCCATTCATTACCGTGTCTTATATGATGATGAAAAAACTAGTATAAAAAAAATCATAATATTAAAAGGTAAGCCTAGTTTTCTTGGATTCCAACATGAGATAAAAATCAAATTCTAAGGTAGCTTTTCATATTACAGGATAACTCTCTTCTCCATGAAACAAAGTGGATATATCGGATACTGGCTCAAGATGCTAAGGCAAAGCTCCTAGAAAGACAATCCCAAACTCCACAAGCAAGAATCTTTATTTGAGTCTCCTACATCAACTTGCTCGAACAAGCTTTCTATCATCATGTACGATCTTTCTTATTTGCATTTAAGAAACCAAATTGAAGAAGTAACCTTAAATCTTTGTGTACTTACCCATAATCGAATTGTTTGGGATTTAGAAGTGAAAGAAATCATTTTTTCTACTAATAATGGACAAATTGGTGTATTACCAAATCACGTGCCTATTGCCACAGTAGTAGATATAGGTATTTTTAGAATACACCTTAACGACCAATGGTTAACGATAGCTTTGATGGGTGGTTTTACTAGAATAGGCAATAATGAGATCATTATTTTAGTAACAAATGTGCGACTTGTGATAGGACATGGTGATCATTAGGTTGATGGCATTTACAAGGGTGGTGAGTCACGAATATGGGGGGTTAGGAGTGATTTGTCATTTACAAGCCTAATGAAGTTGCTTGAAGATGTTGTTTAGGTAAACTCACAAAATTATGAAATCAAGCTACATGCATTGATCAGTATACTCAGAGAGCTATCACGTCCAGTTATCAAGGACGATGAGGATGTTGCATTAATTCTGCTAAAGCAGAGGAAATGGTCCAATAGTGTACGTCATCGTTAAGGAATGACATACGAATGTTATGCCATATTAACAAGTTGTTCAACATGGTAATCACCTCAATCAGATTCAAATTTACACTGTTTGACATATATCATACCATTCAATCCTTAACCCACAACAATGGCAATCAACATGGATGTATGCACATGAGTTTGTGCAGTTCAGTAAACACACGATAGTCTCACAATAGTTGGCTACACAATTCAGATTAGCATGTGCATTGAACCAATTATTTGCTTTTGTCCAACCAATGCAACCTTCAAGTGATACTATAGAGGGTTTAATGCCATTTTCAAATGACACTGCAATGCTCGAGGATGATGCTACATTTGATCAGAGTGAAGACGATTGGTTTCCTATTGGTGAAAATAGCTTTGATGACGATTTTGATGACGGGCATGATGACAATTTAGAGGATGATTGCGGTGACAACAATGACAGTCTGAATTGTAATCATGTTAAAGGTGGTACAGAACATGCCTGAGGTGTAGATTTAGGAGATGTTCAGTGCGATGACCGTATATACAATAACCTCATCGCTAGTGATAACGGGATTCGTTCACTTGAGGCATTACCCGATGACATTGATCAAGAAAGAATAAATGTAGGGGTATCTCGTACATGGCTTATTCCGGGTGCAGATATGTTCTCCTTCCAAATAGTTACCACCAAAGAGCCCACATCAATCGATGACCGCTTATACCAAAGAAAAATGTTTTCCTCTAAGGTTGAATTGAAATGAGCTTTGAACATGTTGGCATGCAATGCATATATAGACACTTTTATTACACGCCATGGATACTATACAATTGTTGCTACACGCCACACATAAAATCATTGATTGCTAAACATAATTGCAATAAATGATGTGTTAATTGTTTATTTTTCAAAGACTGTGACAACTTCATAATTAGAAAGATGTCTTTTCAAATTCAAGAGACAGAACGTTTAGAAAAAAATCTAAAGCCAAAACGTCTCTTTTCCATCAAAGATCTTCCTTCAAAGATATTTTTTGTAGAGATTTTCCTTCAGAGATCTTTTCCATCAGAGTTCCCCATATTCCTTGTGAGATTTTCCTTCTGACCATTGATAAGGGTCAGGGATACCTTTTTATATTCTTTTAGGTTAGGCTTTCATGATTTTCTCATGGTAAGGTCCAAGTGCTTTAAGAAAGTAATTCCAAGACATATAAACATCTGATGATTGTCAAATGTGGTCTGGAATGACTTGATTTTATAGAGATCTTAGATTATTTGAGGCTGTGCAGAGATTTTTCCTTGGTACTTAGTTACCTCTAAAGAAAAGGTGGTTGCTTCAAAATGGCCTGATGTAACTAAGTATCGAAGAATAGTCTTTGTTTCATATTATTTTTTACAGGGTTTAAGAGTTGTTTTTGATCACCAAATTCTTGAATGTTTTTAGTGCCATTGCTGATCTTGTGTTTGTTAATTTGGCAGAGATGGTGTGAGTTAAGGCCAAGGCAAGAAGTCAAAAAACTGGTTTATAACATAAAATGTCAAATATTGTCCAAGCTATTGGTCTAGATTCGTGTAAAGATCTTCTTGCTTATGCTTACTCACCCGCAAGTCTCACAAATATGGGTGCAACATGCAATGCTAACATCATTCTACAATGTTTGTGCATGAATGAATCATTCAGAGAAAATGTTTTCTCTCGAACCTAATGTTTTTAAGTAGCATCTCGTATTGGTTCAATTTGCCTGACCTTATTCACAATTAAATGCTAGTGTTGATCATTTTCTTTTTTCTTTGTTACACACTATTTACAAAAAAAAAAAAATTAATGTTGTTAGCCGCCATGTGTGGCAAGTTAAATGTTGTTACATGCCATTTACTAGGCAATTTGGGTTGCTACACGCCATGCCTAGCAAGTTAAATGTTGTTACATGTTATGCATAAATATGAAGCTACACACCGTACCTAATGACTAAATTACACACCATTCCTAAATATATTGGTAAATATGATGGCTCAATAGGGCAAGCCATGCCTAGTAGGCAATTGTTGCTACCCGTCATGCTTGTAAAATGTGTTGTTAAATGTAATTTATGTTGTTATATGCCATTCCTGGCAAGTTAAATGTTGTTACACGTTATGCATAAATATGATGCTACACGCCATGACTAATGACTAAATTACTCGCCATGCCTAAATATGTTAGTAAATGTGATGGCTCAATATGGCAAGCTAGGCTTAGTAGGTAATTGTTGCTGCACGCCACACCTATAAAATGTATTGTTAAATGCAATTACTATGCATCTATTATTACACGCCATGAATTAGTAAGCAATTGATACATGTCGTGCAGTTTCTTACATGCCCACCTATTTACATGCCATGTGTAAATATTCACTATTATTATAATTAAATGTTTTCTGTCTAGATTCATCCTTTCAATTAAAATAAACTTAACCACGTAAGTACATAGTAACTAGTACAGCAAAGAAAAAAGGTGACACGTCCAATGATTAATCATCATGTCTCATATTCATAAAAAAAATAAAAAAGATTAAAATAAACAATTAAATAACTATAATAATTCACCTTATGAATTTAGTAATGAATTCCACTGTGCATATCTTTAATTCCGTTGGCATCATTAGCAATTTCTTAGTAATCTTGGTATGTTCTCCAATATACCAGGCAATTTGTATTCTAAACTTCTCCAAGACTCTGGCATTATTTAGGAAATACTCCACCATTTCCATCTCACCACCAAATGAAATTATTTCAATCTCCTTAAGCAATTGCAAGAGAGAAGAAGATACATTTTCAAGTTCATGCCATAATTGATAACTCTATTATATAGAGTTATTTTGAAACATTTTGGGGGCTTAAGTACCCAAATTTTAAAGATTATATGTTCAAATTTTAGCAGTTTAAATATATTTTTAGTTTAAGTTAGATTACATGTTGAGTAGTTAATTTAAGTTATTTTAGTGAAATTTACTTTATTTTGCTTTAATTTACTTTAAGAAGAGTTATTGTTGATCTCTTACGTAGTTTTGTGTAGATTATTTGATGAGAAAGGTGCATTTGAGTTAAAATCGCACAAGTATGGTGAAGGTTTCATTTGTATATGCTACAGTATTTTAAGGATAACTTGAACTAAAAAAATCCAATTGATTAGATTTTTAATCCATTGGAAAGCTAAGAGAACAAGATATGACTTTTGTGTTTACTATTTTGCCCAATTTGGATGCAATCAAGTTCAAAATTGCATTGAAAGATGATAGATAGTTGTAGTTCTACACAACATGTTGATTGGAGGTCGTGGGCTTCAGTTATTCATGGACGCAGCGTTGAGAGAGTTAGGGCCCCAGAACTGGGAAGTTCATGACCTTGACATTGGATAGTTGAGGTGCATCGTACAAACTCCCAAGGCCAGAGCACTGCGGCACCAAGGAATCATGGCTTGGATGCCACACTAGTTTCCAAAAATAAAATGTCTGACGTAAATTTGGAAATTAGAGCAAATTACGCGTATTTAAAGGAATTTTTCAAAGGATTTTATGAGGAGAACGATAGCAGCTCCTCTGGAGATTTTGAGCTAAAAATCAAGCAAGAGAACAAGAGCAATTGAGAGAGATTTGAGATCAACAAAGCTTCAACATTAGTCTATTTCTCTCTTTTGTATTATACTTATTTTCTTTGACTTGAATTCATGGCTAAATTTCTTTGGATATTGTTTTATTTAGATATTATGAACTAATTTACTTTTCTAGGATCATGGTGGATTTCAACTTGTTGTTTGAATATTAGTTTATCTTTAATTTATCATGAATGGGTATAGTTTGGCTTATTCAAAGCTGTTCTTAATGCCTTTAATTCCCTGATCCACAATTAATTGATTTGTGAATCTAACTGAAACTCGACAGAGAGATTTTAGATTGGAATAAGATTTGAATAATATATGTTCACATCACTAGGGTGATCTGATTTGCGATTTAGGTAGACAAACACCAATTGCCATACGTAGCCAAATTAAAACACTAGTTTAATGAACTTAATTTAATTGATTCCTATAGACATATAGTGAACTAATTAAGTTAGGTATTTGTGTAAGCATTTGACGAAAACTTGTACATAATTTTGGATCCTAGGTTAGTAAAACCACCCAAGAAGGTAAATAATTTGAGAACTTGGAATCAGATGAAGTGTTAAACGAATCCATAATCCTAGGTCTTTAGTCTATTGTCTTTCTCAAGAATATTTAATTTTTATTTGTTGATTCAGTGTTTATTTTAATTTTGTTTTAATTAAATTTTTTACAAATTTTGGTTACTTAAATAAGATTAATTTGTTATAAAATTTTAGTACTTAGCAAAAATTTAGGAACAAATCCCTTGGGAACGATACTCTACTTATTACTATATTACTTTTTTGCAATACGTGCACTTGCGTGAAAATTTGACAACAAGTTTTTGGCGTCGTTGTCGGGAGATTTTTTTTTCTTTATTGATTGCTAATATTAAAATTTCACAAATTAGTCTTAATTTAAGTTTTAGTTCTTTGTTTTGCAAGTGTATCCCGTTGTTGTATAAGAAGAGCAAAAGGCTTGGAGATTAGACCTTGTGATTCAGAAATTGAGAAAATATTCCATAGACTTCAACGAGAAAATCAACGAGGTTTTGCTCAAACAAATACAATGGCTGATTGATAGGATGGACAACAAATCTAAAAGTGTGTAGCAGCTGAAAATCATTGCTTCAGAGATTGTGCTTTCCCATTGGTGTAAAGGATTTCATCAAGCATTCGATGATCGGCTATTCAAGCTAACAATTTTGAGATCAAGCCGGCCACCATCACCATGATTTAAACTTCAGTCCAATTTGGGGGGTCTATCAAATGATGATCCAAATGGCCATTATTAAACTTCTTGGAGATTCGTGATATGTTTAAGCACAATGGTGTCATAAATGATGCAATTCATTTGAGGCTTTTTCCTTTCTCATTGAGGGATAACGCTAAAGCATGGTTGAATGGTCTCCCCACTAGCTCAATAACAACATAGGATAATCTTGCTTAAAAGTTCCTTGCTAAGTTCTTTCCTCCAATTAAGGTAGTGAAAATGAGGAATGATATTACATCATTCATGTAGCAAGATTTTGAGTTATTGTACGAAGCTTAGGAAAGATACAAAGAATTACGTCAACATTGTCCTCATCATGGTCTTCTAAAATGGCTTCAGGAGCAGACTTTCTACAATGGCTTGAGTGGGCATGTTCGTACTGTCATTTATGCTACTCCAAAAAGAGCTTTAATGGCTAAATCAATTAATGAGGTATACGATTTGTTGGAAGAGATAACTACAAACAACTACCAGTTCCCAATAAAGCGATCAATGCATAAGAGAGTAGTTGGAATTCATAATGTAAATGCTTATTCGGTATTATTTGCACAAGTAATAGTTTTAACTAAAACACTTGAATCTTTTGGTATTAACTCCATTCATAGTCCTTTTGTATCTTATGAATTTTGTAGAGATAATCATACAAGCCATCAGTGTCCAAGTTTGACAGAAATAATGCAATTTACGTGGAGTAGACAGCAAAATAACACTTACTCCAACACTTACAACCCAAGGTGAAGGAACTATCCAAACTTCTCTCGGGCTAATAATCAAGGGTCTTCTTTAACTTTAAGACCAAATGCACCTTTGGGATTCCAATAGCAAGCTAAAGCGCCTATCTTAGAAAAGAAACCATAAAAGATTTGCTAAGGTAGTACATGTCATAGACTGATAGTATCATCCAAAGTCAAGTAGCATCACTATGAAACCTCGAGACTCAGGTTGGTCAATTTGCTAGTTTATTAAACAATAGAGCTCTAGGGACATTACCTAATGATACATAAACAAATCCGAAGAGGGAAGGTAAAAAACATGTCAAGGCCATCACTTTGAAAAGTTTTAAAAAGGTTGAAAATGAACCACAAAAAGTGGCACAAAAAACTCAGATTGCATATTCTAGTGAGTAGTGTTAAGTTGAAGTGACTAAGGCAACTTTCCAACCACCAAATTTTCCTCAGCGTTTCAAGAAGCAATAAGAGGAGAGTTAGTTTCAAAAATTTATGGAAGTATTGAAAAAGCTTCACATCAACATTCCATTTGTAGTGGAGTTGGAGCAAATGCCTTCGTATGTTAAATTTTGAAAGATATTTTTCCAAGAAGAGAAGGTTGGGTGAGTTTGAGACAACGACACTCACTGAGAAGTGCAGTGCAGTCATTCAAAATAAACAAATTCCAAAACTTAAGGATCTAGGCAACTTTATAATTCCATGCATAATTGGTGCTTTATTCTTCGCTAAGGCCTTGAGTGATTTAGGGGCGAGTATTAATTTGATGCCTTTGTCAATTTACAACAAGTTGGGTTTGGGGGAGATTAAGCCCACCATTATGACTCTTCAATTGGTAGATAAAACTTTCACATATCCAAGAGGCATAATGGAAGATGTGCTTGTAAAGGTGGATAAATTCATATTTCCAGTAGACTTCATAGTTCTTGATATGGAGTAATATAAAGAGATTCCTATTATTTTTAGGAGCTTTTTTTACACACGACCAGAACACTCATTGATGTTGAAAAGGAAGAACATACTTTATGAGTACAAGATCAAGAGGTAACATTCTATATTTTTCGAGCCTTGAAGTTTACTAATGATCACGATGAGTGTTTCATAATTAGTGTGGTAAATAGGGCCATAAGTGAAGTCTTCATGGAAAGTCATCTTACTGACCCACTTAAAGTATCATTGATTTCTGAATTTGAGCCCAATAATGAAAAGGTCATAGAATGTGTCAATGCATTGAATGCCCCATCTCGAGTGTTGGGAACTCAATTTGAGTTTTTAGATTTATCTTCCTCTTTATCCTCACCATTGACACCTTCAATTGAGCATCTTTCTATGTAGGAACTCAAACCATTACCAAATCATTTGAGGTATGCATATCTTGGAAACTCATCTACTCTTCTGGTTATTATTGCATCTGATCTTACTAACAAGCAGGAAGAAAAGTTGCTTAGATTTTTGAGAGAGCAGGCATTTGGGTGGTCAACAGCTGATATAAAAGGGATAAGTACTTCAATATGCATGCACAAAATTTTGTTAGAGGGTAATCATAGAGCCACTATTGAGCATCAGAAGAGATTGAATCCAATCATGAAAAAGGTGGTCAAGTAGGAAAAAATCTAGTGGCTAGATGCTGGCATTATTTATTTTATTTTGGATAGTTAGTAGGTAAGTTTGGTGCAATGCATACCAAAGAAAGGTGGGATGACAGTGGTGGCAAATGAAAATAATAAGCTCATTCCCACAAAGACAATCACTAGATGGAAAGTATGCATGGATTATAGAAAGTTGAACAAGGCCATAAGGAAATATCATTTTCCTTTATCTTTCATTGACCAAATGTTAGATAGGTTAGCTAGAAAATAATATTATTGTTTATTAGATGGATATTCAGGATATAATCGGATTGCCATAGCACTAGAAGATTAAGAGAAAACAACCTTCACATATCCCTATGGTATCTTCGCCTTTAGAAGGATGCCATTTGGGCTATGCAATGCTTCAACCACATTTCAACAATGCATGATGTCATCTTCTCAGATATGGTGGAGAAAACTAGAAAGGGATTTATGGATGATTTTTCAGTTTTTGACAATAATTTTGATGAATGTTTGTTCAATCTTGACGAGGTATGGCAAAGATGTGAAGAGACAAACCTTATTCTAAATTGGGAGAAGTGCCATTTTATGGTACAAGAAGGCATTATTCTTGATCACAAGGTGTCTAGCAAAGGATTAGAGGTGGACAAAGCCAAGATTGAGACCATTGAAAGCTTCCACCACCAACCATGGTAAAATGTATTCAGAGTTTCCTGGCACACGTCGACTTTTATCGTTGATTCATTAAGGATTTTTTTTGAAAATTGCTAAACCCTTGTGCAATCTTTTAGAAAAGGATATTTCATTTAAATTTGATGATGCATGTCATGCTGCATTTATAGAATTGAAAAAGAAGTTGACAACTGCACCTATTATTATAGTTCCTGATTAGTTACTCCCATTTAAGCTGATGTGTGATGCTAGTGATCATGCTATGGGTGTAGTGTTAGGACAGTGAAAGAATAAATTTTTTCATTCAATATATTATGTAAGTAAACCCTTGACTGAAACCCAAATACACTACACCACCACTAAGAAAGAATTATTAACTGTTGTGTATGCACTTGACAAATTTCGTTCATGCTTGGTTGGCACTAAAGTTATTGTTTGTACTAAATACTTTGCAATGAAGTATTTCATTACTAAGAACAATGCCAAACCAAGGTTAATAAGATGGATTTTTTTGTTGTAAGAATTTGATTTGGAAATCAAGGACAGAAAAAGTTCAGAAAATTAAGTAACAAACCATTTGTCAAGGTTAGAGCATGACAACCAAGGTAAGGACATTACTTTGATCAACAAAACTTTCCTAATGAACCATTGTTACATGTTAGTCAAAAGAAATTATCATGGTATGCTGGTTATGTCAGCTTCGTTGTAAGTTAGCTTCTACCTTCAAATTTAACTTTTCAACAAAGAAAGAAATTTCTACATGATGTTAAATTTTATATTTGGGATAAACCATTTTTGCTTAAGCAATGTGCTAACAGAATTATATGAAGGTGCATTCCATAAAAGGAAATTGAAAACGTGTTGAGACATTTTCACTTATCAGAATATGGGGGCCATTTTGGAGGAGATAGAATAGTAGCCAAAGTTCTTCAATCAGGTTTTTATTGGCCAACGTTGTTCAAGGATGATCATAACTTTGTTTTTCATTGTGACAGATGTCCAAGATTTGGGAACATTTTCAAAAGACATGAGATGTCACCTAACAACATTTTGGAAGTGAAGATTTTCGATGTCTTGGGAATTGATTTCATGAGACCATTCATATCCTTATTTAACAATCGATACATTTTGGTGGTTGTTGACTATGTGTGAAAGTGGGTTGAAGCCTCGGCTCTACCTATAAATAATGCTAAGGTAGTGATGAGATTTATAAAGAAGAGCATTTTCTCTAGATTCAATACACCAAGAGCTATTATGAGTGATGAAGGGAGTCACTTTGCAATTAATATTTTGCAGCATTACTTGCGAAGTATGGAGTGACACATAAGGTAGCCACAACCTATCACCCTCGAAAAGTGGACAGATGGAAGTGTCAAATTAGGAAATCAAAAGAATTTTAGAGAAAGTGGTATCACCATCAAGGAAGAACTGGGCCAGTAGACTTGACAATGCATTTTGGGCATATAGGACAGCTTACAAAACTCCGATAGGTATGTCTCCATATACTTTGGTTTTTGGAAAAACATGCCACATCTCAATTAAATTAGAGCACAGTGCATTTTGGGCCATCAAGAAATTAAATTTTGATTTGGAAGCAACGAGTGAGAAAAATTACTATAATTAAATGAGATGGATGAAATTTGCTTGGATGCTTATGAGAATGCCCAATTATACACGAAAAAGAAAAAAGAAATGGCATATTAAAGGATTGTTGAGCAACATTTCGAGCCAAGTCAGCAAGTATTGTTATTCAATTCATGATTAAAGTTATATCTGGGTAAGTTGAAATCAAGATGGTCGAGACTCTTTAGTATATCAAAAGTGTTTCCATATGGAGCAGTGGAAATAGTTGATGGGTTGATTAATAAGACATTCAAGGTGAATAGGCAATGATTGAAGCATTACTAAGGGAAAAATTGATCGTAAATGATCATCCATCCATCTCTCCGACCCTAAATAAGCTCCACAAAAGTCCAACTAATGACTATAAAAGAAACATTTCTTGGGAGGCAACCCAAGTTTCTCAACATAGTTTATTTTTGTTGTTATATTAGTTCATGTTATTTATAAGTTTTGACTTATCATTTTATGTTTCTTTCCTAGTCTAATTGTTTTCTATTTGATTTTATAGGTCTTAGGATAACACAAGGTAAGCAAGTAAGTAAGCAAAATAAATAAAAAAAATGATGTCGCGGCACCATGAAAGTCATTATTGTGACTCTGCGATGATGCCTCTTTCTCATACAAAAACTCGAGAGTAGGCGACCGCAGCTCCAAATACTTAGTGCTGCAGTGGTATATGAAGACCCAACCCATACATTGGGGTAACTAGGGCACCCAAAAAGTAGTGTCGTGACGTCGTGTCAAGGGCCTTTACTTTAAAACACGTTGCTCTCACCTTTCATCCCATATTTTATCATCTCCTAGGTCTCATTTTTTCTCTAAATTATGATTTCTCTCTTTACCTTTCACCCGCTACAAACCCATCACAAAAAGTTTGCACTAAATCCCTATTTTTTTGGCAAGTAAGGTTTCACCATCACATCATTCTCCACATTTTCTGCATTCTCCATTCAAGTAAGTAATTGTCTTTTATGTATTTTCAGATTTGTTGGCTTTGAATATTGTGGAAGAATTAATGTTGTTGATGAGTAGGTAACTGAATTTTTTGTAAGATTGGAATAAATGTGTTAAATTTTAATCACTTTACATTGAATTGTAGTGAATTTAGTTGTTAGATAGGGATGAATGTGGGTAGTGCAGTATGTGTAAAAATAGTGATTTTCTAATTTAATGGTTAATCTAATTAGGTTGTGGTTGCTTGTTTTAGGGATAATTACTATATATTTGTGTGTAAGGGATGACACCTAAGAAAAGAACTCGAGGTAGAAGTAGTGGGATTCGATTTGATCATACCAAATATGTCTTTGTTGATGCGATTGAAAGACATACTCAATCATTGGTGCATAAAGTCCATATTCCGGAATGTGGCATTGATCTCCATCCTAAGCTATATAGTTCTGTTCATAAAGTCATCACTAAGCATCAATGGGTGCAATTTTGTGAACAACTTGAAACAGCCATCTTAATTGTTGTTCTTGAATTTTATGCCAACACCAAGTTTTTGTGCGAAGATGTCGAGTTCGTTTTGACAGTCCAACGATCAATCAATTTTATAACTTACTTACATTGACAATGATGAGAATGGCCAATTCTTAACTGGTAACATTGACTTGGATGGGGTTCTTGGAGCACTTTGTGATGAGGGGGCTGAATGGAAAATGACTAAAGGCATACCTATGTCTTTTAAGGCCAATACCATGAAGACAGCTCATCAACTTTGGTATCATTTTTTAGCTGCAAGGTTACTTCCTGTGAAGGATATTAGTGATGTGACAAGGGATACAACTATTTTATTATATGCAATTGCTTTTGGGATGTCAATCAATGTGGGTCAAGTGATATTCAATAGCATTGTTCAAGCTACTAGCGCACCTCATGGTGGACTATGATTTCCATCTTCGATCACAGCCTTGTGCAATAAAGTAGGCATGAATTAGGGTAAGAATGAAGAAATTTTACAGCCTAAAGCTCTTTTGGATGCGGGAATTATGAATCGGTTTTATGCTCAAGAATAGTCAACTATCGAAGGTAGTTCTTCTTCTGTTCCACGTTGTCCATCACCCCTAAGGCAACCTCAACATTTTTCCATATCTTAAAAGATGGAAAGGCTTGAACTTCAAATGGATCACCAGGTAGCATGTATACAATCCATTGAGCAGATGATGCATGCTTATGCTAAGCATGTTGGTATGGATATGACTTCTTTTCCTACTCTACTAGATGATCCCACAATGAAGGACTCGAATGAGAAAGATGAGGAAAAGGATATTTAGAGATGAACCGAAAATTATGGGAGTATTCCTTTACCTTACTTTTCTTAACATTGGGGATAATGTTATTTTAAGTTTTGGGGGTAGGGGGAATTTTATGTTTAGTCGTTAAGTTAGTGAATTTTCATTTAATTTGATGCATTTGCTTAAAATAATTTTATAAATATTTGAGCTAGATTTAGTTGCGCTAGTTTCTTTTAATTTACCTAACCGATGATGAGAACTCAATTATATCCCTATCTTGATTCTTTGAAGCATGTAAATATTGTTTGAGTATTATGTAAATTCTTATGCTAAGCTTCATTATTAGGATGAGATTTTTGCATTTTGAGCACTATGCCTTTTGCTTAGATTTAGTGTATGTATTTAGAGAAGGTTTATGTGAATATGAATTTTTTAATTATGTATTAAGTTCTTGAATTTGTTTAATTCTCTCTCGAGGTAAAATCTTAGGCTATACTTAGTTAAGGAAATGATTTAAGCCATTTTTGGACTGATTAAGCCTTTTTAGCCTTCCTTTACATAATTTATCCTTAGTATAATGACACTTTTTCTTTGTTTGAACACTTAATTTTTAGCTTAAACCCTTATATTGATATTTCTAACAATTCTTGCATTCCTCATTCCTAAGTGCATAAGTTCGTTTAGGGAGTGTTATGAGCTAAATAGTGAAAGAGGTAGTAAATATGAAAAATGATGAAAAGTTCAAAAGTATGGTTGTATTCATCTCACTACCTAATAAAAGAAATAAGTTTAGGAGTGCATTATTGAGAAAAAAAAAAGAAAAAGGGTAGAAAAAATGAGAATGAAGTGTTGAACAAAAGAAAAATTGGATGAAAAAGAGGTATATCAGGTGAACGAAAATAAAGCTCTAAATAGGTCCTAGATTGACTATATGCTTAGGGTGATTTGAGTACATATTATTTCATATCCTACCTTGACTCTAACCGTACATTACAAGCTAATTAAAGTCCTATTGATATTTAATTTAGTGTTAGTCTAGATTAGGGGAAAGAGAGATGAAAAACAAACTTATGAAATTTAATTACTAATTTAAATCAAGCATGAATATAAACTTATCTGGATTCTACAATGTTCTAAGAGAAAAGATTGCACACACACATGGAAATTCACTTAACGATAATCTTCAATTTGAATTGAAACATGAACTTAAATAATATTTGTATGTTGCTTAGAGTTATGAATATGGATTAATTTTTTAAGATATTAAAGATGATTAATGAAAGGATAAAATACCCTTACCCCCTTCAGTTTTGATCAAAATTACATAGAGGTCCATTAGTTTTCAAAATGGACACTCTGTCCCAAAAAAATACTTTTCGATGGACACTTAGGTCCAACCATTAGACAACCGTTAGTATTTCTATCAATTTGATGACGTGGCAAGGGTAAAAAGATAATTTTATGCTTGATTAATTTTTAAAATTACAATTATATAATTTTATTATTTTTTTAATAATTAGAAAAAACCTCCCCAAATGGGGACCACCGATCTAGTGCTCCCCTCCCTTAAGAGCATTGGCCAATGCTTCGCTTTCTTGGGGAGTTGGGAAGCACCGATTAGTGCTCCCTTTTTTTTTAGTTTTTTTTTAAAATATAATAATAACTTTTTAAATTAACAAAGAATGAAAGGACATTTTAGTCTTTTCTTAAATCTTTGTTAATGGTGTTTGACCTGCTTGGAATTTCAACTAAAACTTAGGTGGTGGGGGTCTTTGACCCTTAATGAAATGGTGCAATTGATTTCTAGTTAAGTGTTTTCTTCATTTAAGTAATTGCATTTTGTTCTATATTTTGCTCGAGGACTAGCAAAATCTTAAGTTTAGGGGTGTAATAACTCTATTATATAAAGTTATTTTAACACATTTTGGGGGTTTAAGTAGCTGGATTTTTCAAATTTTAGGTTCAGATTTTAGCATTTTAAGTGTTTTTCTAGTTCAAGTTAGATTACATGTTGAGTAGTTAATTTAAGTTATTTTAGTGTAATTTTACTTTATTTTGCTTTAATTTACTTTAAAAAGAGTTGTTGTTGATCTCTCGTGTGGTTTTGTGTAGGATATTTGATGAGAAAGTTGTATTTGAGTTAAAATCACACAAGTATGGTGAATGCTTCATTTATATATGTTGTGGTATTTCAAGGATAACTTGAGATACAGAAGTCCAATTGATGAGATTCTTAATCCATTGGAAAGCTTATAGAATGCGCTACAACTTTTATGTGTATCACTTTTTCCAATTTAGATCCAATCAAGGTGAAAATTGATTTGGAAGATTATGGATAGTTGTAGTTTTGCACAGCATGTTGATGGGAGGCCGTGGCCTTGAGTTACTCATGGTCGTGCCATTTAGGAAGTTAAGGCTGCAGTGCTGGGAAGATCATGGCCACGGTACTGGATAGTTAAGGTGCATCATACAAACTCCTGAGGTTAGAGAGTGTCACGGCGCCAAGGAATTATGGTCACGGCACCGCACTGGTTTCCAAAAATAATATGTGTGATGAAAATTTGGAAACTAGGGCACCTTACGCATATTTAAAAGACTTTTTCAGAGGATTTTAGGAGGAGAATTGCAGTAGCTCTTCTAGAGATTTTAAGCTAAGAATCAAGCAAGAGAACAAGAGCAATTGTGAGAGATTCAAGATCAACAAAGCTTCAACATTAGTTTATTTCTCTCTTTTGTATTATACTTATTTTCTTTGACTTGAATTCATGGCTAAATTTCTTTGGATATTTTTTTATTTAGATATCATGAACTAATTTGCTTTTCTAGTATTATGGTGGATTTCAACATGTAGTTTGAATATTAGTTTCTCTTTTATTTATCATGAATGGGTATAGTTTTGCTTATTCAAATATGTTCTTAATGCCTTTAATTGCCTGATTAATAATTAATTGATTTGTGAATCTAATTAATACTCGATAAAGAGATTTTAGATTGAACTAAGATTTGAATAGTGTATGTTCACGTCACTTAGATGATTTGATTCGCGATTAGGGTAGACATACACTAATTGTCATACATAGCCAAATTAGGACACTAGCTTAATGAACTTAATTTAATTGATTCCTATAGACATATAGTGAATTAATTAAGTTAGGTATTTGTGCAAGCATCTTGACAAAGACTTGCACATAATTTTAGACTATAGGTTAGTAAAACTACCCAAGAAGGTAAATAATTAAAGAAGCTGATATTAGATAAAGTGTTGAATGAACCCATAATCCTAGGTCTTTCGTTTTTTGTCTTTCTCAAGTATATTTAATTTTTGTTAGTTGATTTAGTGTTTATTTTAATTTTGATTTAATTAAATTTTTTGCAAATTTTGGTTACTTAAATAAAATTAATTTGTTATAAAATTTTAGTATTTAGTAAAAATTTAGGAACAAATCCCTGTGAGAACAATACTCTACTTATTATTATATTACTTGTTTCCGATAACATACACTTGCGTGAAAATTTGACAACAATAATAGATCTCTAATAAATCCTTGAACCCAAAAAGAAAATGTATACCGTAAGAGCTTGCAACTTTACAAATTCATAGAGTTACTGTTAGATATGCTTTAATTCATACAGTATGAAGGCGAATAGTCTCCAAGTTAATTGAAATTTTAAGCAACTCAATCAGTCTAGGTCTTGGATGCAAACACTACCTTCTAATCAATAAATGGTCTAGGTTGGGAAACACAGGCAAAGGCTTCTTGCACAAAGTTAAAGCCTAAAATTAAAAGAATACTAATAAAAAAAGGGAAAGTAAGATTATAAAGTGCAGTAAAACTGTAAATTTAATATATTACACTACTAAAAACCATAAATCCATTAAGCAAGAATTTGCAAGCATCTTTTTGGGGTGTCTTTTGATACTATCAATGATGGGACATTTGTACCAACTATATTTGAGAAAAATGTAACATCAACAAGAAATAGTTAGTGAACTTACCGAAAGTAAATCATCATTGCAAGAAAGTGATAGAACATTACTAATTTCATTTAACAAATTAGTTGTTGCATCAAGGTCGACCAACTGACTTAAACGAGGATGTAAAACACTCATTTCAGCATTTAGAAGAGCATGTAGGTTTGCTAATGAATAACTGTTTACTAGACCATTAGAGTAATTGAAGTAGACAAAACTCGGGGCATCAATGGCAACATGGAAAGCTTGATTTGAGTTATCATGATGATGAGATAGGGTCAATCTCTATAGTGAAGGTTTAGAAATATCTAACTTTATTAGATTTTGAAAATCCTTGAAAGAAGAGATGAACAACTCTTCAAGCACAAGGCACCCAAACAAAAGCTTTCGAAAAGAATCATTATCTACAAAGTCTACACCGCCAACATGGAGACTTTTTAGACTTGGAAGGCAGCCATGAGTAGGAATGGTCATAATAATATGACGAACATTTAGTTCCAATTTCACAACTATCTTATTTGCAAAGAAACTCACATGCACCATGGCACTAGAATCCGTAATCAATATATGTAAATAAAGTTCTTGTACACTTTGATGGAATACAAAACAGATCCACCCAAAAAGTCGATAACCATCAAGATCTTCATATAATCCATGAAAATAGAGACAAAATCTTTTAATACATTTTATATTATGGAACACCAACACTCTATCCACAAAGTTTATGAATCTAGATCTTGTGTGTGAAGCATCAAAAAAATCAAGATTAGAAAGAAACCTCCACCTACTTGATAAAACGAAGGTGTGGATTGCATATTTTGTGGAAAGTAAGAATAGGATTTGAGATAGAATTGCATTAGATAAAGCACTGAGTCTGTCAATGCTACTGTTGCCTTTAGGGCGACGACCAGTGATTTTTGTGCGCTTGAGGTTGGTGGCCATTTAGGGATTTAGATTGTTAGGTATTTTAGATGAAACAAAATGGTATAAATGATTCGAGAGGTTAGATATAGCTTTTAATTCGATCACTTCAAGGACTAGACACGAATAAAGCCAAGAATTTGAAATTTCTTAATATAGGGTTTCACAGGGGATTTTCTTCAAAATTTACCCAAAATAGGTGTTTTAGATAGGGAATTGAGTTGTTTTGATTGATGAAAACACATTATAAACACTTTAATCGGAGCCAAATCATAAAAAAAATAAAGAATGAAGAAAGTTGAGAGAATTTGACATTTTGATTCGTAGGTTATGTTGAAACTGACTCGTCTTAATGTTTGTGTTTAAAACCCCACATAAAACAAGTTGACTATTGTTAAACGCCATGCTAAATTATTACACGCGATGCCTAAAAATCATTGGTTATTATACGCCATACTTAAAAATAATTGGTTACTACACACCAACCATAAAAATTATTAGTTACAACACGCCAAGCTTAAAAACACTTAATTGTTACACACCATACCTAAAAATCATTGGTTGAGACACACCATGCCTAAAAGCACTTAATTGTTAAATGCCATGCCTAATGACTAAATTGTTTCATGCTATGTCTTAAAACCCTAAGATGCTACACATCATGCCTTAAATTTCTAATATGTTACACGCCATGCCTAACATTCGAAGTTGCTACACGCCAACCCTTAAAAATCCTTATTTATGACATGCCATGCCTAAAATTCCTTACATGCAACATTTCGATCATTTTTCTTTCCCATTTCAAAACATGGGATCATGAAAGCTATAGAGCTAACACATAGAATTAAAGTATATTAAATTAAATAAACTTTCAAATGAAACTACAAATTATTTTTCATTACAACAAAACAATTGGTTCGATATCACAATTGTTGACAAAATTTCTATGGCGTATTTCCTCCACAGCCTTGCAATCATGTTCTGCTTCACTTTTATTTTACTCAATTTCATAAGATCTTCAATATAAGCAATGGTAAACATGCCATAATTGTTGACATCCGATTGTCAATTTCGAAAAGATTTTGGGGGTAAAATCTCCAATGGCATTGCCATTGAATCTCGTTCCTTGCGGCATGCAGTTTTGAAGTAACTTGACTGGTGGCAGATGATAAGCATCATTGTCCTTAGGCATTGCATCTGATTTTGACAAAGTCTAGAGTTTTGTGCTCTTGAAGTTGTTGTAGAGTCCACCGCCTTTATCACCCATCAAACCAAGTAGATTTTCGTAGCAACCTAGTGGCCACTGACATTCCAAGGTGCGAGGATGACATCGACATTTTTCTAGTTTCTTCCCCATGAAGGCTTGTCACCCTGCATGTAAAGCCACAACTCTAGTGAAATTTTTAGATTCTTCAGGTTGAAGGTGACATCATTTTTAGGGCACAACAAGAGGACGGTGTCTTGTCAATTATATTTTAAATTGTTACACATCATGAACTAAAAAACATTGACACATTTTCATAATTGAAAAGCATTACAATAAACTTACGAAGAATCTCGTACCAGCAATGCCTACACGCGTGTTGTACAACTTGTTCTAGGGCCTTTTATTATGCTGACACAGGATGCTGAGGCATGCAACAATGTGTTCGCTCGTCATCCAAAGCGTGTCATCCTCCAATTCCTTGAAAATCTTTGCGTTTGCTCCACTAAGATCTAAACGTTACGCTTACACATATAAAATACTAGCATCAAAAGGTCGTAGGATTCAACTATTTAGAAACACACATGCATGAAATGTAATGTTTTTACTTGTGTTCGAGTTTGTCTTGAACTCTTTCTATGCTTCTTTTATCAAGTCTTTTTTCTCTTATAAGGGTGAGAACGAGTTGACGTACGGGCTGGCCTTGTATTTGCTAGCCATGATCACCCATGCCATTTCAGTCACATCTACAAGTAATGTCGTACGATATTCGTCATCAAACAAGCCTAGTGAAGATGATCATGATACGTTACCATGAGACTACCTTAATGGTGCAGTATCAATTGGTTGTGTTGTCTGAAAAAGAGGTGTGCTCTGAACCTGTGGGACGTACATGGCCATTTGCAACCGGTTGGCACCAATTGGCTCCTTACCAACTACTTCAAGGTTCCCAACACCTCCCACAGCTTGCTTGACACCTTCATTGGCATGAGGATTACTGTTTCCATGATCATTAATCTCGTCGTGGTAAATACCCTCATCAGCAGAACGATCATCACCACCACAGTATCATTATCTTGGCCATGATCCCTGTGATCATCATCGTCGTTCGCATCATCATGTTGACTGGTAAACCCACCCTACATAATGAGAGAAATAAGAAAAGCAACTAGCCTAGAAAATATGTTGGTACATTACCAAAAACATATATACATCCTAAATGCAACAAGAGGAAAAAGACAGAAGCTCGAAGATTGTACTTGTACATTGATGCTACCGATAAGTTGACATACAATCCGATCCTCCAATGACTGCATTACCTTATCTAGGTCCTTTTGTTAATCTCACCTCTACTTGCACACAACTTGTCTCAAGTGACCTCTCATGTGGCAGATTATGACTACATTGCTGTCATTTGTCCTCCCCATGCTTAACTATAATAAGAGCAAATAAGATGTTAGTTGATAATAAAACAAGGTATTTTAGGTATACAAAGAACCGTCCTTATTGATGGTTCAGCTACAGTGTGGGTCTGAAGAGGTGGTATCGATATATGCATTTGAAGCTGTGTAGTACGCATTTGAGGCCATGCCATATGCATTTGAGGACATGGCAATGTAAGGGTCTGATGATTAGGCTAGGAAGATAAAGCTAGACTGACATCAACTTATTCGTCCCCCTTGTCCATCAACTGAGGGCGTGATTGGTCATCATCTTGACCTGCGTTAATGCACCTCCACTTAACGACACCACTAGCTATTTTCTCCTTAAGTGTTCTCATCTTCAATCTTTAATCAAGACACCATTCTTCTCGATTGTCAATATGCCGTATTAGAACGTACTGTTGCCCTTCAGATAGAGGGACACTTTTGTCTAACCAATATGGTTGTTTGTCGTTTTCCGATGTGGGCTCCAAGGTTTCATGTGCCCATAACTTCAAAATACATACATTGCAAATAGTTTGAAAGATAGTTGACATATGACAAGAAAAAAATAGTAGCATTTTGCTCACCTGCTAAGTGGATTCCAACTTTTCTACTGCCTAGAAGAACAACTTTGACTCCTGCTTGCACTACCATTTACACATTAGTGGATCAAGATCGTTTTTATAATTATCAAAGGCAATTAAATTTTGGAAAGTAGGAATCACCTCTATCGCCCAGAACTACAAGTTAATTGTAAACATTATAATCACCTAAATGATACACGACATGCCTTAATAAAATGTTATGTGAAAAGGAAAAGGAAAAGGCTAGGTGACACTACTTGTATCGCCCATGCAAATCCATATAGAATGTAGCAGAAAAGCTTAGGCTTCTTCGACGTTTCAGGAATAACTTTGAATCCCTTCAATAGGTAGTACTTAATCAACCTCCATGCATAATGACCCCATTGGAAGACATTCCAAGTGTCAATGTCCTCGACCAACGCCAACAGCCACAGTATCACCCGTCTTCTCTAATCTTGTTTGAATAAAATATTATTCGCGAGCAAGACAGAGGTCATATTTATTGTGTCTCCTGGTTACTCAAAGTTACCATCTCAGAACCTATCAAGCACTTGTTGTAGCTTTACATTGTCCTCCCTTTTCCTTTATCTATCATGAATTCCTCTAGGGACGACCTTATAAGGACATGAGAAAACATCTAACATTGGACAGAACTTTAGTCCTATCACAAGGTAGAACTCACGCTTGGAGAAATGCGTCTTGGTTTTACCTATGACAAACCATAACTCATGCTCCATTGTGCTAAAGTTTAGTGGTTCTGTGCACCATGATGTTCTGCAAGAGACCGATGCAGAAGAAGCCCTATGGATGTACATTCAGTATCATCTCGAAACATAGAGCTGTTAAGCCCGGCCCAGCCCAGCCCAAGCCCTTGTGGGTTAAGAAATTATGGGTCAGGTTGAGGCAGCCCATTTTTTATATGGGCCATCAAAACCTCAACCCAGCCCACCCCTTGCTAGCCCATAAGCTGGGTTAGGTCAACCCATTTTTTAATTTATAAATTAAATCATTTTTATAATTTTATAATAAAATTATTTTATGATTTAATTTATAAATTAAAACTATTAATTTGATAAGTAAAGATTAAACACATTAAAATATATAAAATAAACAATATTATTGGTAATTAAATTATTAATTTTATATAATTAAATATATAAAATTATTAAATTAATTAAAATTATTTATTTTTTTGGCCCACAAAGCTGGCTCGCCCTAGCCTACCCCAACCCACTAATTTGGTGGGCTGGCCCATTTAAGCCTGTTTCAAATATGGGCTTAAATTTTTAAGCCCATCCCACCCCATATTTGATAAAAAATGGGTCGGCCCAATGGTCTAGGCCCATTTTGACAACTATACCGAAACATATATCTTTCACTGCATCGTACTCCTCTACCTTTAGGAGATTCTTGTTTATGTACTGCAAGTGTGATTACTTACAGTGGGTGTTAATGGAGACATTGAAAGCCCACTTGTCCCTCGACACAACAAGCAAAGCTTCAAGGTTCTCGTGCTCTCTAAACTCCATTTGCAAAAGAAAACAGTAATGCACATGTAAGCTACATGCCATTAACAGTAAACCCATTCGAAGCAACATGCCATTTACAAAAAAGTTAATGTTGTTACATGTTATGCAAAACAAGTTAAATGTTGTTACACGCCATGCCTAATAACTAAGTTATTACACGACAAGCCATAAAAAATCCTTAGTCGCTACACATTAGGCCTAAAAATTATTAGTTGCTACATGCCATGCATGATGACAAAGTTGTTATGCGCCATGCCTAAAAACCCTAAGTTGCTACATGCCAAACAATTTGAACAAACAACAAGAGGCAAATAAAATTCAAAAAATGGCACCCTTTCCTTAACCAAGCAATTTGAAAGAGCAAATATTATAGAGAAGTAGTAAGAAGGTAAAAAGTATTTTGTTTCATTTCTTTTTCAAGTGTGTATACCATCAACTATAATGCCTCTATTTATAGGCTTACATAGATAGAGGAAGAATAAATTTACATAAATAGAGAGGATGAACTTAATAAATAGGAATGTACATATACTGAATGAATCCAGAAGATAGAGAGGGGGAATGAATGTATAATGGATATTAAACAAAGTTAACAAAAACCTAGTAAAAAGATAATAGTGTATCTTTATTCCTAAACCCATGATGAAGCAACAAAATCAACAAAAACCCATAAAAAAACAAAACAAAAAATTCACCATTGATTAGCTTACCTCTTGACGTAGTTACAAACTTGTTGCTATGATCGATTACTTTGCTTTGAACTTGTTCAAACACTTTGCTAGCTTTGGGAATGAGGAATAAATCAAACGATCTCTACTCTTTGCTCTCAGTTGACTTGGCATTTGGGAATGAGGAATAAAAGTGATGGCATGTTAAATACCTGGCGTCCAATATCAAATGGTTTCATTAAGGTCATTTTTGTCCCAAAATCTTTTCTATTGGATAAAACCCGTTAAAATTATGACGTGTTACATAATCTCAACATGTTGTATAATAACAACATTTTTTTCAACATCGAGTCTAACAACCTTTATTTTAGCATGGTGTGTGAAAATATTTTTTTCAAAATTACATGTAGCAACATTTTTTTGAACATGGCGTGTAACAACAATATTTTTTTAACATGACGTGGAACAGCTTCTTTTCACCATGGCGTGTAGCTAAATTTTTTTTTTAACATGGAGTGCAACAACAACATTTTTCACCATGTGCAAATCCTGTGATAGATATGACTTGCCTTTTGTTTTTTATTCATCAGTGTGAAATTAGAGAAGCTTGCTACTGAGACAATGGCAGACACTTCTACAAAGGTTGTTGGAGCTTGAATGAAAAGTCCTTAAATGTCTTGCTTTTTTTTTCCAGCTTCTAAAAGTTCTATTGATCATTTTTTTTTTGAAAACTTAAGTAGAATTGTCCATGGTTTTGGTGTTAAGGATATAGTTTTGCAACATGACATGTAACAACATTGTTTATAACCTTGATCTTTCATTGTCGAATTGAGATAGATTTCTAAGGCTATAACTTAAAACATTTGGATATTTATTTTTTGTTGGATGACTTTTACATGCCATGCGTAATAACTAAGTTATTACACGGAATGCGTCAATAGACACTATTATTACAAGCCATGGATACGAGGCAATTGTTACTAAATGCCATGCCAATATATATATTGTCACTTACATGCCATGCCTCGATATATTGTTAGTTACACACCATGTATAAAAATACCTTGTTATTACACATGATGCTTATATTTCCTAAGATGCTACACGCCAACCGTAAATTCCAAAGCTGGTATAAACCAAATATTAAATACGAAATATGAAACAACCAAATGCATTTTACATGCAAAATGCAAAGAAATATTCAAATCTGTAAGGCAATTGATGTGAATCATTGCACAAGGTTCCAACACCGTTTTACATGAGTTAAACAAAGATAATGAACAAATCACTAACTCCATTGTAAATATAGGTATTATTAATTAATATGATGTAGCTAACATAAGGATTCATTTATAGTCAAAACAAGATTCAAAATGCGAAAGATGAAGGATATCAAACCACTTCATCTTGGCATATCTTTGATTCTCTTGGCACCATCAACAATTTATTTTGAATCTCTAATTTTGATAAATGCTTTGAGGTTATTCCTATTCTAAGCTTTTCCAAAACTCTTGCATTCTTTAGGAAATACTCAACCATTTCCATTTGACACTAAATAAATAGATTCCAATCACCTTAAGGTGAGACAAGAGACAAGAAGGTACCTTTTCAAGTTAATGCTAAAATAGATCTCCGAAAACTCCCTATACCCAAAAGGAAAAGGAAACTGTAAGAGCTTGGAACTTTAGAAATGTGTAGAGTAATTGTTAGATATATTTTAATGCATACATTATGAATGACAAGAGTCTCTAAGTTAATTGAACTTTCAAGCAATTCAACCAGTCTAGTTCTTTTCCACAAATTCTTCTTTCTAATATCTACATGGATCAAGCTGCAAAACACAAGCACTCTTGCTTAAACTTCAATCCTAAAAATACGATAATAATAAAAAAAAGGCAATGTTGGATTATAAATTGCAATAAAACTACAAATTCAAGATATTACACTACTTAAAAACATAAAATCATCACAAATGAGTTTAAAATAATCCTTTTGAGGTATGTTTTGAAACTATCAATTATGTGATATTTGTACCAACTATATTTTCAAAATGTAGCATCAACAAAAAAGAGTCAGTAAACTTACCTGCAATAACACATCATTGAAATGAAGTAATCAAACATTACTAATTCAATTAAACGAATTACTTGCAACATCAAGGTTGACCACATCTCCAACTCGATTACGTAGATCACTCATCTCAATCTTGACAAGAGAATGTAGGTTTACTAATGAATAGTTGTTTACTAGAAAACTAGAGTATTTGACATAGACAAGACTTGGGGCATCAATGGCAACTGAAAAGGTTGACTTGAGATATCACCATGATGATCTAAATTCAATCTCTTTAGTGAAGGTTTACAAATATTTAATTATGTTAGACTTTCATATTGATGAAAAGACCGTATTAACAACTTTTCAAGCATAAGGCAACCAAACAAAAGCCTTCGAACTAAATCATCATCAACAAAGTCTACATTGCCAAGATGGAGAGTCTTCAGACTTGGAAGGCAGACATGAGTAAGGATGGTCATAACAATAATAGTATAAACATGTAGTTTCAATTTCACAAGTGTTTTATTTCTAAAAAGACTTAGGGGCATCATACCACTTGAATCATCTCTAATGGACATCTGTAAATAAAGTTCTTGAACACTTCACTGTAATGCAAAAGTTATCCACCCAAAAAGCCTATAAGCATTAAGATCTTCATATAATCCTTGAATTGATATGAAATCTCTTAATACATTCCGCATTATGGAACAACAACACTCTATCTACAAATTTTATGAACCATATGGAGAGTGTGCATCATCAGAAAAATTAAGAGTAAAAACTGAGAAAAAAAAACGCCTCCACCTAACTGATAAAATGGAGGTGTGGACTGTATCTTTTGTGGGAAGCAAGAACAGGATGCTAGATAGAATTGAATCTGGTAAAGCATTGAGTCTATCAATGTTACTGTTGCCTTCAGGATGCTGAGTGGTGGTTTTAGTGCGCTTAGGGCAAGTGGTCATTTGGAGATTTTGATTTTGAGGTGTTTTTGATGAAACTCAAATGACAAAAATGATTACAAAGGTTTGAAATAACTTTTAACCGGATCAATTTGGGCCCTAAACTCGAATAAATCCCAAAATTTAAAATTTGTAAACCTAAGGTTTCATAAGGGATTTTTTTTATTTTTAGATGAAACAGTGTTTTGGATAGAGGAAAATTGTGTTTGGAGTTATGAAAACGCATTAGAAACACTTCAAACGATGTCAACTCCTCCAAAAACAAAAAGACATGCAAAAAGTTAAGAGAATTCAAAGTTTTGCTTCACTGGTTGTGTTGAAAACAACTCGTCAAAGTGTTTAAAACCCCATGCAGAACAAGTTAAATGTTTTTACATGCCATGTCTAAAAATCCTCAGCTGCTACCCATTAACCTTAAAAATAATCAGTTGCTACATGCCATTCATAATTACTAAGTTGTTACACCCTTTGCCTAAAATCATTGGTTGATACATGGCATGTAACAACAACATTTTTCACTAAGTGCTGCACAGCACGCCTACATTACCAAATACTACTACAAGCCATGCCAACAAACAAAGTTGTTACATGCCATGTGGAACAACTAACAGATACGCTTGCATGCACGTGTGGTTGATTAAAAGCATCATACAAAGAAGCACTTGCATTCATCCAACAACTTTAAATGCAGATGCAGAGTATTGAGATGTTAAATTGGGAGTCCTCATTCTTATTACTGTAATTAAATGTATAAAGACTAAATATTTCTTCAACTGCCTTCTTTCAAAACTATTTCATTTTGAAGTTGCTCCATTTTCAATAGTGATTTAATTAAATGTTTTCTGTCTAAATTCATCGATTCAACTAGTATAATTAGCTATGTAATTCAACATGTAAGTCAAGTCATTTGTAAGTTATTTTCAAAGTACAACAAAGTTATATGAATTCTAGTTCACTCATATTTTAGTGAATTCCATTCTCTCATATCATTTCTCACCTAAACCATAAAACATAAACCAGTGCAATGATGCAAAAATGGACACATGTCCAAATGATTAATCTTCATGTCTCCTATTCCCACTTTGTCAATTTTGTTAAGATAAAACTAGCAATAAGAGACATGAAGATTAATCATTGGATATTGTGTCCATTTTTGCTTCATTGTACTGGTTATTGTGTATTAATGCTCCATTGCAATAGTTCGTTGATTTTGTGAACTATGATGCAGTGCAGGAGACCGATGCAAAAGTAGCCCTTGGGGATTTCCAGTTTCACATCTCCTTCCTTTGGAGTCACTACAGTAGCAGGGGTAGCAACTTGAACATTTCCCTTGGGGATTTCTAGTATCACATCTTCCTCCTTTAGAGTCACCACAATCGGTTCCTTCTTTTGTTTCAAATCAAGGTTCCGTACTTTCTTAAATCCATTTACAACAAAATACAGTAATGCAGATAAAAGCTACACACAATGAACAGTTAACCTAGAGTAGCTACACGGCATTTACAAAAAAAATTATATTGCTGCATGCCATGCTTATAAATTCTTAGTTGCTACACCCCATGCATAATGACTAAGTTGTTACACGTCATGCCTAAAATTCCTATATTGTTACACGCCATGCCTAAAATTCATAAGATGCAACACGCCATCCTTATAAATCCTAAAATGATACATACAATGTTTAAAATACATTGGTTGCTACACACCATATTCATGCACTTACAGAAATCCCCACAGTTGTTACATGCCATGCCCATTTTCTTTCCATATGCTAACAACATTCTACCCAAATGGGCATAACATGTAACATCTCTGGGGATTTCAACAACTTCAAACAACACCAAATGTCGTTTAACAATAAAACCCAAAACCACATTGTCAAGCAATATGGCATTCAAACAACAAAACCCACTCCAACACACAACAAAAAATTCAACATTCACTAACTTACAGTTTGTTACGAACTTGTTTGCTATGGTTGATTACTTTTCTCTGAACTTGTTCGAATACTTTCTTAGCTTTGGGAATGAGGAATGAATCAAACGATCATTTAATATACCTGTTGTGTAATATACTTGGCATTTAGGGTTTAGGTAAATGTTTGAAAAATCAAAAAAATCTTTTTGTGTAATATACAGAGGTTTTTTTTTTTTCAAAATGTCATGCAATTAATTGTGGGCAGATTTATTTTTAGAAATCTGCTTGTGAATGAGGATGTTTCGTTAAGGGTAATTTTATCTCAAAATCTTTTTTCTTGGTTAAAAATAATTAAACTTATGGAGAGAATTATTTTAAAAAATACCTTATCTTTGATGACTAAAAAAAATTTACCCTTTGTTTTCGATTATACTGTTACTGCCATTTAGCTTTCGAAGTTTTAACCATGGAGTTCTATTATTCTTTTGTCTTGGAGGTTTTTTGCTTTAATCGATGGTTATCAATGGTTGGGGTAGTTGGTTTCCTATGACGTGGACATATTAATATATTTGGAGCTTGGCTTTGTCGTTTTGATATTCTTTGGAACAATTCTACTTTGACTTTTAGTCGAGTTTTATAACTTTCGTCTTTAAGTGCTTTTTTGGCTTAACTTATTTTTAACTTATCTGCTTTTTAAAAGCAAATGCTGAGCCAAACAGTATTTGTTAAAAGCTCTTTAAAAAAAAATAGCTTTTTTTACATAACAAAATTTAAACAAAAAAGCTTAAAAAAATCTCCAAATATGAGCTTTCTCTTTTCCTTTTTTTTTTTTTTCTTAAAACACGATAGCTTTTTAAGAGAGTTATTTTTTTTTCCAAAAAATTCTCTCAAAAAATACCTCCTCCCTTTTTCCCTATCGATCTCCCTCTTCTTTCCCCTTTCTGCAAATCATCCTTCTAAGGTTTTTTTTTTTATTGTTACAAAAATTAAGGAAAAAGAAAATCTAAAATTCAAAACTGTATTAAGGTATTATTTCTTCTTTTCCTTTTTATTTTGTTTTTCATTTTATTTTTTATCATTCTTTTTTTTTTTGGCTTTGAAAACTCTTTTTATTGTTTGATATTTCTCAGTTTGTTGTTTGATATGACAATTATGTGATGTTTATTTGTTCTTAACTTCTTATATAATATTTGTTGATTATGATTGAAATAATTAGTCAAATAGGTCAATGGTTATTGAGATAAATTAGATGAAAATTGAAAAATCAATATTTGTACTCGTTTGTGGTAACTCAGTTTTAAAGAATTTTTTCTTTTAGGTATAACAGTATGCTGCACTATAAGAAAATTGAAACAAACTTTAATTCCTTTAGCAATAGGAACAGGAAAATCCCTAACTTCTTAGCAGTGACTTCCACATTTGACCTAATAGTACCCAACATATGAGGTAGCACTCCTTGACAAAATAAATAACCTATTATAAAATGAGAAAAAAATATAAAAGCCAAGACCTTTTTGTTCATGGAGGGGAATTTTGTTGGTGAGGACATCAAGACCTTGATAGACTTGTGTTTGTATGGAATTAGTGTTGATGATTTCAATAGGAAAGTGGGTTGCCAAATCAGTGGGTGATTTTCCTGACTCAGTTGGATCCATTATTAATACCACATTGGGTTCTCTTCCTTGTATGTAACATCAATTTTGTTTAGCTAGTCATAAATTTCAAACCAATTTTTAAAAAATAACAACAACTATTTTTTTCACACCCATCTTTTTTTATTTGATTCAATTTTTTTACTTGATTTATTAAATACCCTTTATAGTAATTTTCATCAAAATTAAAGTTTATATAAGTTGTTTTGCCAAACAACTTATCTATAAAAAAGAGCTTATAAAAAGTAAATTTACCAAACAGCTTTGACTTAATTTTAAAATCTATTATTTTTTATAAGAGTTTTATAATAGTTTTTAAGCTAAAAAAAAAAAACAAGTCAAACATACTCTAAATATGAAGCTGAGTTCGTGAAGGTGGGAAATGCATGTACTATCTTTGGACATGAAAGGGTTGTATAGTTTTAAGCGGTATGAGGACATTTGATATGACTCTGCAAAGGCGGAACCTCCTTAAGTGATGGGGGGCCCCAAAATTAAAAAAAAAATTCATAACATATAAAATTTTAAAAAATCTTTATATATTTTCTTAATGATCTGTTCAAAATAATTTTTCATTTAATAATTAATACAAATAAAGAATAATAAAATGATTTCATATATCTCACTTAATTTTAAAGTTTTTTTTATTTTTTTAATTTATATTTATAATTGTTTATTTTTTTCATTTTTATTCTATTTACTCATATGTTCTAAATTTATGTAGATTTTCTTTCCTAGACTTCTACAAACCATCGATCATGTTTTTTTCTTTCTTTTTTGTTATATCATATGTGGAATCTATCTTCTATTTGTCATGTTTTCTATTCATAAAATTTTATTTTGATGATTTTAATTTTTAAAAATTAATAAATTATTATATAATTTTCAAATATAAGTTGTAGTGTTACATTATCAGTTAAAATTTTATCAATGTATCTTTTTTTTATTAATCCTAATTATGTAAGAGAAAATTAACTTGAGTATATGCTTTTTATATGCTTTACACTTTTATTTAGTTGAAATGAATTTTTTTTGAATATATAGTCTTTAAACAATCTTGATTATATAAGAAGAAATTATTAATCTTATATATCGTATTTAACTATTTTTATTCTACACATTATAGTTTTATATTTCTATTATCAATCTTTTGATTGTTAATTAAATTTAACATATTAGTTTTTAAAATTTTTAACCTTTATTCTTCTATGTTTGGCCTCCTAAAAAAGTTAACTAGCTACGTCCCTATGACTTTGATTGGGTTTCAATGGAGTTTAGTCAAGTATTCTCAAGAAAATTTTAATATGCTCTGCACTTGTTTTTTTTTTTTTCCTCTGAAAGAAGGGTAATATATTATTAAGACAAGGGGTGACAAAACATCACCACCTTCAGATTTACAAGGCCTAATTTTCAGGTTTATGCACATAAACAGGATACTCCCCGAAATTACACAGCTGTTGTATCACTTAGATGCTAAGCAAAAATTAAGCAGCACCTCCCCTGTAACTACACATAACATCACAGACCAGTCTCAGCACTGAACAACCCCAGAAAAGATAACAAAAACCATATACACAATTTCAATCATTCGCAACCCAAAAAACAGCCCTGAAAAAATTAGCTGTCCTTCGATGAAACAGCAGTTTGATGATCCATTTTCCAACCTAAAATTCACAACCCAAAAAACAGCACTGAACATGCTGCACGTAGCATGTTCTTCACCTGCCAGTTTCGACATCTGCTTTCCAATCCTTCAATACTGATGATCCATTTTCTCTTGCGCCATGGTGTCGCTTCTGGTTGGAGAACCCAATTAACAGCATTCCTTCTTGAATCGCATTCCACTGTTAAAGCAAAACTCCCACGCCATTTGGATGCTGAAAGTATAAGAAAAGCCTCCCTAATTGCTAATAATACTTCTCATTTTACATGGACCCTGTGCATCAAAAATTGCATGGTCTGATCAGACCATTGATCCTAATATAAAGAAACTGGGTTGGCAGTGCCATCTTTTAGGCCGTACCAGAAAGCCATGTCAAGGCGTAGCATACCTACCATAGTAACTTTCTTATAGATGTTTTACTATCATCAGCCCTCACCTATCTTTGGTATCAAAAAATGATTTGTAACCTCCTAAATTTTTTCGGCCAATGATTTATGTGAAAATTATGCAATAAATACTACCAAGCTACAGTAATAAAAAAAGGAAAAAAGTATATAATCCTATTCAAGCCAAGAGCTCGAGGTTATTATATTTTATATTAATCCGTCTATAAACTACAAAAATTCTACTAAAATTTAGTTTATGTTTTTACAGCACACTGGTTTTAAACAGTTCATTAATGTTAGTTTCAAGAAATAATATATACTAAATTACTTTACTATAGCGCCTAGTGTTTGAAACTTTGTCAGTGTTTGCCACAGACAAGGATGTGCAGTTCAGTAAATGTGATGCTTTAATAATTGAAAAATTGTTTCAGTAAACAAATTTCCAACATGTTATTGTGGCCCTGAAAAGTGCTCCGCAATTGGAAAGACTATTACGATTATTTTGGAATCCTAGCTTGCCAGCATTTTCCACTCCCACTGTTAGAGAGCCTGTTCAGTCAAGGTCATCTTGGTTGTCATCATTTAATATTTACTAGTATCACGTGGGATCTTCATTAGTTCAAAAATGCCGTGCTACGTGTCAATAGCTCCATCGTACGCTGGATGCATTGACATTGTGTGGGGGTTTGGAGGTTTTTGAAGGATCGTGTTGTCCGGGGAGGATGTTTTTAATGATGTGATGTGGGAAATAGGAGAGGAATGAAGGTACAAATTGTTAGATAGTTTGTTAACGGTGATATTCGGATTTTTGAATTAAAATATCAATAAATAATTTTTTTATTATTTTAATTTTTAAATTATATAATAAATATTTATGAAACTATATTAAATATAATTTTTTGAATATTTATATTATTAAAGCAAATAATTATTTACGTTGAAAGACATATTTTTTTGTTTATTATGTAAACAATGTCATTACAATATCGTTTTCACTATTCTAATAAACGTGTTAAGAACTTTGTTATATCCTGGAGATTAAAAAATACCTTAAAGAAAGTGTTTTTGATGCCGAGGCATTGTGAAAACACCAATCGTGACGAGTTTAGAAACCCAACTAAGATGAACACTAATCTTGGTAAGGTTAGAAAACCCCACTAAGGTGAATAATGGTCAAAATCTCACTTTAGTTGGTCAAACTAAAAATACTAAAATCTTTTATTCTTTTAAAAAGAGTTTAGAGAAAATAAGTACTTTTGATTATTAAAAAAAATATTCTTTATTAATTCTCAACTTCAATGTAATTTGAATGTCTTACAACTAAGCCAAAAAGACTTTATATAACTATTCCTAAGGAAGAGAGCTTTTTTATATTTCCTATGTGGGATTATTATATTTTTTAAATAAAAATAAATAAGAAATAACCTAACCTAAACGTTCTTATAGTACAAGTAAAGCAAAAGATAACTTAACCTAACCTAACTTAATACGCAAGTAACCTAAATAATTTACTTCTGTTTTATTCTCCCTAGATTGGAGAAAAATCACCTTCAAGATCCATGTCTTCTTCGCCTTCTCCGTAGTAAGGAAAGAGATCAGCTATATTGAAGGTAGAAGAAACTTCATAATCTCTAGGAAATTCGATCTTGTAAGCATTCTCATTAGTACATTCCAAGACTCGAAATGGTCCATAAGCTTAAGGAGATAATTTTATACAAGACTTAAGAAAACGTTCTTTCCTTAAGTGAATCCACACTAAGTCTCCCTTTTTTAAAACTAGTTGGATTTTTGTGCTTGTTGGCTTGCTTTTGGTATTTGGCAGTTTGATGAATAATTTTCTCTTGAACTTCTTCATGAAGCTTCTTGATTTACTTAACACGTTTTTCAACATCAGCACTAAATTCGGAAGTAGTTGGTAACATAGAAAGGTCTAAAGGACTGAAGAGCGTTTTCCATACACTACTTCAAATGGACATCTTTCAGTGGTTTGGCTTATAGAATTATTGTAAGAAAAATTCTACTTGTGATAACACAAGATCCCATTGCCGAATATGTTTGCCCACAAAGCTTCTCAATAAGTTTTCCAAACTTTTGTTAGCTACTTTTGTTTGACCATCTGTTTTAGGGTGACTTGCTGAACTAAATTGCAAGTGAGTTCTCATTTTCCTCTAGAGAGTTCACTAGAAATGACTCATGAACTTCACATCTTGATCTAAAGTGATGATTTTTGAAATTCCATGAAGACGTACAATTTCTTTGAAATACAAATCAACTATGTGAGAAGTATCATCGGTTTTATGACATGGCACAAAATAAGCCATTTTGGAAAATCTGTTGATGACCACCATTATAGAATCTTTTTGACTTTGAGTTCTTGGTAAACTCAAAACAAAATCCATACTCACATCTACCCGAGGAGCTTCAAGAATGGGTGATGGCTTATACGTACTAGTGTTTTTATTTCCAAACTTGGTAGTGTGGCAAGTTCAACACCTTTGAATATGTGGGATGACATTTTGTTCCAATTTGGGCCAATAAAATTTTTCCTTCACAAGAGTCAATATTTTGTCTCTCCCAAAATGTCAAACTAATCCTCCATTATGAGCTTCCCAAATAATAAATTGACATAAAGAACATTGAAGGATGCACAATTGGTTACCTTTGAAAAGATACCCTTCTTGTTGGTGAAATTGTCGATAAGGATGTTGAGAACTAAACTTCTATATCTCACCAAATTTAAGATCTTTCTCATATAATTCTTTCACAACTTCAAAACCAACAACCTTTAATTGTAAGGTAGAGAGAAAAGTAAGGTGACGACTTAAAGCATCAGTTACCTTGTTTTGCACACTTGACTTGTGCTTGATGAGAATTGGAAAGGGTTGAAGAAACTCACTCCAAGCTGCATGTTGGCGATTAAGCTTGTGTTCTGAGTTGAGGTGTTTGAAGGCTTCATGATCAAAATGCGAGACGAATTCCTTTAACAAATAATAGTGGCTCTAATGGTCTAAGGCTCGAATAATGACATGAAACTCTTTATCATACATTAAGTTTTTCAACTTTGCATCATTGAGTTTCTCATAAAAGAATGCAATTGGTTATCCCTCTTAAGATAGAACAACACCAATACCTACATTAGAGGCATCACAATCAACTTTAAACACCAAATTGAAATTCAAAAGTGCAAGCATGGAAGCCTTAGTAATATTCTCTTTCAATTCCTCAAAGCTATGTTGTGCTTTGGTACTCCATATAAAACTATCTTACTTAAGGCATTCAGTAAATGGACCAATAATAAAACTAAAATTTTTTATGAAACTTCAGTAAAAAGAGGTCAATCCATGAAAACATCGAACATCATGAAGTGACTTCGAAACTGGTCAGTTGTTAATATCATCAATTTTCCTTGTCTTGACACAACATATCCTAAGAAGATAACTTTGTTTGTCATAAATTTACACTTTTTTAAGTTAGCAAAAAGTTTTTGCTCTCGAAGTACTTCAAAAATTTACCGTAAATGTTCTAAATGCTCCTTTTGACTTCTACTATACACCAAAATGTCATCAAAATAAACCACAACAAGCTTTTTAATAAAAGGATGGAACACCTAGTTTATTAAGTGCATAAAGGTGTTGGATGCATTAGAGAGGCCAAATGTCATAACTCTCTATTCATATAACCCATCACGAGTTTTAAATGTAGTTTTCATTCATATCCAAGTCACATTCGAATTTGGTGATAATCACTACGAAAATCAATCTTGGAGAAAATAATAGCACCATGCAATTGATCTAACTAATCATCAAGTCTAAGAATGAGAAAACAATACTTGATGGTGATTTTGTTCACGGTATGACAATTAATGCACATATGCCATGTTCCATCTTTTTTTGGAACTAATAAAGTAGGAACAGCACAAGGGCTAACATTTTCTCTTACTAAGCCTTTCTCTAAAAGCTATTTGACCTGACTTTGAAACTCCTTATACTCTTGCGGACTCATGCAATAAGTAGGCTGTTTAGAATTACAGAACCAATAATGAGGTTGATAACATGTTGAATATCTCGCATTGGTGGCAATTTATGGGGTATCTTATCAGGTATAACATCATAGAACTCCTCAATTATGGGCTTGACATCTTTAGGTAAGGACGAAGATACTTCATTCTCCTCACAAACTAATAAGAGGTATAAAAGGCTTGACTCACGATTAGCTTTGTTCAGGCCAGACACAAAGATGAGTGCTTTATCTTTCTCCTATCTCTTTGGTCGGTCTTCAAGCTTTAGTGGAGTCAACATAATTTTTACTTCATCCTTGATGAAGAAATAAGTATTCTTGTATCCGTCATGGTGAGCTCGACAATCATATTGCCAGGGGAGTCCCAATAACAAGTGTCATGCATCCATTGGGATAACATGTCACGACCTTGAACCTCCCTCGGGCCCACGACAACCGCCGCGACGTCCTGATTGACACTCATTACTTGGAATGCCAATCGGAACCCCGCAAGGCTTACGTACCAGTTTCTTGCCTTTTCCGTGAGCAATCATTGTTAAACATTCCGTTTTAAACAATTACAAGTCGTTTCTGGCTCAAGTAAATCAAAAGACAAAATTATTTTAAAAGGATTTATAGACAAATATTACTATTCAAAATATTGATTAAAATATAGCACTTTTATATAAAACAATATTTATAGAAACACGTGTAAAAATCTTTTGTAATGTGGAAGTAAAATAAATTCATACATACAATAATTTACAAAGTTATAATGTACAATAATAATTACAATGACAAGTGGCCCGTAAATACACCAAGTGTTGGTGATAGTAACCTACTGTCTGTGAAACAGAGGGGTCAACTAGAATCCTCGACAAAATCGAGTGTCTACAAGCTACCACAGGCCTGAAATATTTGGAAAGGGAGTGGGTGATATTTTGCAATCCCAATGAGTAAACAGACATTATCATAAATATCTAAAGACGAATAAAATGGATGCAAGTTTAAACAACAAATCACAAACCATTTCATAAGGTTTTCCATTTATTCCTTAAACCATAAAATATTTGTAATTTACCAAAATAATTGTTAAGGCTTATGATTTTTATTAAAAACAAGGCTCAAGCCAAAAACTAATCCTCAAGGATACCTTGGCTGAGGTATCTAATCGAGTCCACCAAGGTTGTTAAGATATTTACATGTTAAATACATTCTAGTTTTGAAAACAAGTCGTTCCTTGGCGTTGGCCGAGTTACACATTCACGTGGGGGTTCGACGTGAAGTGAGCTCTAACACTACCTTGGGAGTTACCCTCATCGCCTCTACAACCAGAGTAACTATATAACCGGGTTTACCGTACCCCTCTAATAGGCAGTTTACAAAAACCCGCCACTGCAGTGACTAAACCCACCAATTTTAATAAAATTTCGACAGTATAACATGGCTTTTATTTATTTACCCAGCCTGCATAGTAAAAGACAGCTTACATAAATTCTCAATGCAATTATAACATATAGCCACATATACTCATATATCATAAGCCATTCATAGGAAAATATATATTTCAAAATAATTGGCAGCCTCTAATTACTCAATTTATAATCAACACAATATATTTTTATTTGTCACATTTATTTCTAAAACATCAAAAATCTCATTTTAATCTCATTTTCGTTTCATAAAATCCATGAAGATCATTTAAAAATAAACTCTAGATAATTTACAATAATAATAGGTTTACTCACCGTTTGTACAAACTAATTGCTTTTTAAGTGCCCCGATCACTGTTCGTCGTGTACGACTTTCTTGCCTTTACCAAAAGGCTCTCCTCCTCCTAAACACATTGCAAAATTTACCCAATTGACCACATTGATGCTAAATCACTATATAATTGACTTAAATCCTATACTAATGCATGGTATGAAATGCAATAGCCTAAAACGGTTTAAACGCGGTATTAACCTATTTTTGGCACTTTACTCGATAAATTGGTAACGCGCTCCATTTTAGCTCTATATTGTCCCATTTTCTCTCCAACATTTCTAACCATTAAATATCAGCCAATAACCTTCTAAAATCACCAAAATCAGCTCACTTTCCTCCTTGAAAAATTCGGTCAAAAATGGGACATTTACTCAATTAATTTTCCACTTTGTTTTTCTATCACATTTAACCATTTTTCATAATTTTCTCTTCATTTCTCTTAGAATAAAAATCAGTTCATCATCATTGTACATCATTGAACATTCAGCCAAGGGTGGGTATTGTGAAAATTTCATGCTTTCTTTCCCAATTTGATTTCTATACACATTTAACTAACTAAAACTATCAATTTAACTAAAAATCAAAACATAAAAATTTCAAATTCCTCCCCCTTGAATTTCGTCCAGCCCTTGATTTCACTTTTTGATCTCTCTCCTCAAGCATGCTAAATGGAAATAAAGGCATAGAAAAGGTAGAAATCAAGCTAAAGTCGAAAAATCTTACCGTTAGACGCGTAAACAGTCGAAAAACGCGATTTGCCCTTTGAATTTTCTAGTTTTCCTTTGGTTTTTCTCTTTTCTTCCTTTCCTCTCTATTTTCTCTCTTGTTCTCTCCTTATGGCCGGCCATCACTTAATATGGGGTTTAAATGGGCTGACTTTTCATTAAAATAATATTAAATCATTAAAAAGTGTCATGTGTCACTTTCCCATTGGCTCGTTTTTAAAATTTCATCTATTAAACTTCTATTTTTTACCACTTGAAATACCATAGTTATTCATACCAAAAATAAATAAATCCTATAATTTTGATAAGTTTTGGATGGTGAAAATTACGGTTTTTACCCCGATATGACAAAATTACAGTTTTGCCCCTTTGTTCCGAAAATTACCGAAATTGAAAATTTTCACTTCCGACCATTAAATTATACTCCAAATAATTAATCTTGATCAAAAATTTCACTCCATGATCAAATTATTATCTTCGGTAGCAAAATGACGATTTTACCCCTGAACAACAAAATTTCCAATTTTTCTCTAAATGAACCCTCGAACTCCGAACAATCATTTTTAGTCATTCCTGGACTATAAAATATTAAATTTCATCCTACGATTCCTATTTGAACTAGTTTGAGATTAAATTAACTCAAGTGTACCGTTAGGTACAATACCGGGTTTCGTTTATTCTTAGGTGCTTTCCTAACGTAATAACATGCTACTCAGTGCATGTATGTCATGACATGTTTTTATAGAGTCGGGTTTTACAATTCTACCCCCCTAAAAATAAAATTTTGACCTCAAAATTTCACTTACCAGATTCGACAAATAGATACGGGTATTGGTTCCTCATCTGATGCTCTACTTCCCATGTCATTTCCTCCATTCGAGCACTTTTCCACAACATTTTGACCATTGAAATACTCTTGTTCCTCAGTACTCGATCCTTTCGATCCAAGATACTCACAAGTTACACCTCGAACTTCAAATCATCATGTAACTCGATCGGAGGTGTTTCGAGGATGTGAGAGGGATCTGGTACATATTTCTTAAGCATGGAGACATGAAAAACGTTGTGGATCTGATCTAACTCCGGAGGTAGTTCTAACCGATAAGCCACTGGTCCAATTCTCTCAATGATTCGAAATGGTCCAATATACCTCGGGTTAAGCTTTTCCCGCTTCGCAAATCGAATCACACCTTTTCACGGAGAAACCTTAAGAAAAACTCTATCATCAATCTCAAACTCCAAGTCTTTTTTCTATTTATCTGCATAGCTCTTCTGCCTATCTTGGGCTACCTTTAGCCTCTCTCGTATAATCTTGATCTTGTCATTAGTTAGTTTGATCAATTCCACACTAACTAACTTTCTTTCACCCACTTCATCCCAACAAAGTGGAGTACGACATTTCCTTCCATATAAAGCTTCGTACGGTGCCATACTAATGCTAGATTGGAAGCTGTTGTTGTAAGCAAATTCCACTAATGGTAAGTGTCGATCCCAATTCCCAAGAAAATCCATGACACAAGCCCTCAACATATCCTCCATAGTCTGGATAGTCCTCTCTAACTGACCATCCGTCTATGGGTGAAAAGCAGTGCTAAATTTTAATTTGGTTCCGAGAGCTTCTTGAAATTTCAACCAAAATCGAGAAGTGAATTGAGGATCTCGGTCTGACACTATAGAAACGAGAACTTCATGTAGCCTCACAATCTCATCTATATAGAGCTGAGCCAGCTTCTCAATAGAGTATGTACTATGCACAGCTAAAAAATGAGCGGACTTAGTCAACCGATCTACGATCACCCAGATCGCATCCTTTCCCTTTTGTGTCCGCGGCAATCCCAAAATAAAATCCATAGTTACATGCTCCCATTTCCACTCGGGAATAGGTAAAGACTGAAGTGTATCTGCTGGCTTCTGATGTTCTGCCTTAACTTGCTGACATACGAGACACTTTGCCACAAATTTTGCTACATCTCGCTTCATACCTGGCCACCAATAATTCTCCCTGATAGTCTTATACATCTTGGTGCTTCCTAGATGTAATGCACAGGCAGATGAATGGGCTTCTTCCATGATCGCCTGTCTCAACTGGTTTCCCTCAGGAACACAAACTCGATCCCTAAACACCAAGACGTTATCTTCTCTGAATCTGAACTCACTGACTCCCCCATCGGTCAATTTTTGAATTTCTTTTCTTAACTCATCATCAGACCTCTGAATGTCCTTGATTTGATTTAGTAACGAATGTCGCACAATGAAGCTTGCCAATAAGGATCCATCCTCACCATTTCTCAACTAGACCCCAAGAGATTTTATCTCTAATAATGCTGGAAAATAACAACTCTGAAGTGCAGCTAAAGACGATGAAGACTTACGACTTAAAGCATCAACTACAACGTTCGCCTTTCCCGGATGATAGTCTATCACCAAGTCATAATCTTTTATCAACTCCAACCATCGCCTTTGCCTCAAATTAAGCTCCTTCTGAGTGAGCAAATATTTTAAACTCTTGTGATCCGTAAATACCCGACAATGCTCACCATACAAGTAATGCCTCCAGATTTTTAAAGCAAACACCACTGCTGCTAACTCTAAATCGTGGGTAGGGTAATTTGCTTCATGCCTCTTTAGTTGTCTAGAAGCATAAGCCACAACTTTTTCATCCTGCATCAACACACACCCTAACCCTAACTTAAATGCATCACTGTACACCATAAATTCTTTTTCATTAACAAGAAGTGTTAAAACGGGAGCGGAGGTTAACCGATTCTTCAGCTCCTGAAATCGACTTTCACACACATCGTCCCACTTAAACTTAACTCCCTTACGAGTTAGACGGGTCAAAGGAGCTGCTACTAAGGAAAACCCCTGAACAAACCTCCAATAATAACCGGCTAATCCGAGGAAACTACGAATCTCCGTCACTATCCTAGGTTGCTCCCATTGTAAAATTGCCTCTATCTTCTTGGGATCAACATATATTCCAGCTCCCGATACTACGTGTCCCAAGAATACCACTTCCTGTAACCAAAACTCACACTTCGAAAACTTTTCATACAACTGTTTTTCCCGCAAAGTCTGTAATACTATACACAAATGGGTAGCATGCTCATCATTATCTGTCGAGTAAACCAGGATGTCATCAATGAACACAATAACAAACTTGTCTAAGTAAGGGTGAAACACCTTGTTCATGAGATCCATAAAAGCTGTCGGTGCATTAGTTAACCCAAAAGGCATGACCAAGAACTCATAATGACCATACCGAGTCCTGAACGTTGTCTTGGGTACATCCTGTTCTTTAATCCTCAATTGATGATACCCAGACCTTAAATCAACCTTAGAAAACACTTTAGCTCCCTGTAATTGATCGAAAAGATCATCAATCCTCGGCAACGGATACTTGTTCTTAATGGTCATTCTGTTAAGCTGTCGGTAAACCCAGACCTTAAACGGTCGAAAAATGTTATTTCCCCTTTGAATTTTCTAGTTTTCCTTTGGTTTTTCTCTTTTCTTCCTTTCCTCTCTATTTTCTCTCTTGTTCTCTCCTTATGGCCAGCCATCACTTAATATGGGGTTTAAATGGGCTGACTTTTCATTAAAATAATATTAAATCATTAAAAAGTACCATGTGTCACTTTCTCATTGGCCCGTTTTTAAAATTTCATCCATTAAACTTCTATTTTTCACCACTTGAAATACCATAGTTATTCATACCAAAAATAAATAAATCCTATAATTTTGACAAGTTTTGGGTGGTAAAAATTACGATTTTTACCCCGAGATGACAAAATTATCGTTTTGCCCCTTTGTTTCGAAAATTGCCGGAATTGAAATTTTTCACTTCCTATCATTAAATTATACTCCAAATAGTTAATCTTGGTCAAAAATTTCACTCCATGATCAAATTATTATCTTAGGGGGCAAAATGACGATTTTGCCCCTAAACATCAAAATTTCCAAATTTTCCCCAAATGAACCCTCAAACTCTGAACAATCATTTTTAGTCATACCTGGACTGTAAAATATTAAATTTCATCCTACGATTCCTATTTGAACTAGTTTGAGGTTAAATCAACTCAAGTGTACTGTTAGGTACAATACCGAGTTTCGTCTATTCTTAGGTGCTTTCCTAACGTAATAACATGCTACTCAGTGCATGTATATCATGACTTGTGTTTATAGAGTCGGATTTTACATAACATCACACCAAACTTCATCTAATAGAGAATTGAACACAACAACATTTCATTACATTAACTTCATTTCCTTTCTTAGCCATTGTAGCATGTAAGAATGAGGGTGTACCTTAGTTGGAAACTTCAACTTTTTCACCATGTAGTTGACAACAAAGTTCTCATAACTTCCACTATCAACAATGTCATTGCAAACCTTCCCTTAGGATATGCAACTTGTATAAAATATGTTGTGGCGAAACCAACTTTCATCTTCAGTCATCATAGCAGTGTTAAGGTTACGATGAACAACAAGTGTTTCTCCATGATCAGCAACAACTTCTTCTGTCTCATCTTCATTGAATATTTCTATCTCATCCTCTACTTCTTCCATGATAGGTTCTTCCATAACTTATTCTTCTACTAAGGAGATAATTTTTCGATTTGGACAATCAGAAGCAATATGCCCAAATCCTTGACATTTGAAGCACTTTTTATTGACATTAGAAGCACGAGTAGAGGTAGTTTCTTTGTCATTATTGCTTGCAGTTTTGGAAGAGTTCACCTTTAAAGGCAGAACAATTATCGAACTCTATCCCCTTATAGTTTGAGGTAGAATCTTTTTGTCTATATGAACTTACCGAGAGTTTCTATGATCGTTGTTTTTCAACCTCTAACGCTAACTTGATGACATCATTTATGTTCTAATATGATTGTAGTTGAACAACATCTACAATTTCAACATTGAGACCTCCAAGATAATGAGCTATAGTTTACTCTTCAAGTTTATGGACACGACACTTCATATGAAATTGCTCAAAGTACATTGTATTTTCCTCCACCGTCATTATTTTTTACCTTAAGTTATGAAATTTAAGGTTCATTTGTTTTGGAGTAAAACATTTTTCAGAAAATGTTTTTAGGACTTGTGCTTGTTTAGAAGATAGAAAATTAATTCCAGATGTAAAACATTTTATGAGTTAATAGGGTTAACCACGAAAAATGTCTTACGCCCTTGAAGGGCATAAGATATTTTTTAGAGAACAACTAAAACACTTTTATACTAAGTTTATAAGTATAAGTTTGATGAATATTAATATTTAACTTAAAATATTAAAAAATAAAAATATTAATATTTAACTTAAAAAAATTAATTTAAAATATTAATATTTAAATTATATAACACTATTAAAATTTAAAAAATAATTTTTTAATGAAACCATTAAATACAATTAAATTTTTTATTTATAAATGGAATAAATCTTACTAATAATTATAATAAAAATATTTCAATGATCATCATTTGATGAATACATATTTATAATAAGTTTAAATCTTACTAATAATTATAGTAAAAGTTATCTCAATCATCGTCATTTAATGAATACATATTTATAAGTATAGGTTTTAGATATCTTACACAATTGATGAATATTTATATTTTTATAGTTATGATAAAAAAGTGATAAGATGGAAATTTTTTAAAAAATTAGAGTTTATTTTCATTATAGATATGTGGTTAAATGCTTTGGCAAATATCATTATTGATTTTGTCCATTTTCATTTCCATTCTTAATTTTGATCCTAAATAAGTGAAAATCAAATATCAATATTGTTTTGTAATCAACTCCTATTTATTATTTAACATTTAAATAACTCCACCATGATGGAAAATATTTTTCATAAAATGATCTAAATAACAGAACATATTTTCGACAATTTATCCAAACAATAGAAAATATTAAATTTTCCTGTAAAACATTTTACACAGAAATAATTTTCCTCCAGCAAGTCATTTTCCGGTTACCTAACGGACCCTTAATAAAAATTTCTTGTCGATAATGCTCAGGTAGAAACTTATGTTTGAGCTCTTGACGTATCTTATCCCATGTTCTAATTTTGTTTCAGCCTTCTCTTTCTCATTGCCATTTGAGATTTTCCCACCAGATAGAGTTGTGCTTCTTCAATTTAAATGCAACAAGCTTTACACATTTTTCATCAAGAACATCTTCTAGCTCAAAAACTCTTTCCACTGTATAGAGCCAGTCAAGAAAATCATCAGGTTTAAGCCTTCTTTCAAACCCAAGAATGTCTACCTTGATTCTCAAATCTCTATTATTAGCAATTCTTAGATAACATATAGGTACTTCTTCATTAAAAAACGATTCTTGATGGAAAAGATTAGTACTATCCTCTTCATTGCTAGAGCTACTGTTGTTGATTCTTAATGAAAAGGATTGGTATCATTCTCTTCATTGCTAAAATTACTGTTGTTGATTTGAGCAGTATCACGTTTTACAAGTTGCTCTTGTAATTCTTGAACTTCGTGATGTAATTCCTCAACCTCGATCTCGTGAACATCTTTTTGACGATTTTGGCATCTTAGCGACATTTTATTATATGGTGATGACAATATTGTGATGCACAAAAAAATATGATAGAACTATAAAGTAATAAAAGAAATAGAATTACCCGAACAAGGGAAGTCGAAACTCGACAACGAACTTGAACTACGCGGTGAACAATGATCCTCTCTCTTTAATACCAAACTAAAATTGGAGCGTTGTAAAGACACCAGGGTGTTGTGAAAACACCAATCATGGCAAGGTTAGAAACCTCACTAAGGTGAACACCAATCTTGGCAAGGTTAGGAAACCTTACTAAGGTGAATAATGGCCACAATCCCACTTTGGTTGGCCAAACCAAAGATACTAAAATCTTTTACTCTTTTAAAAAGAGCTTAGAGAAAATAAGAACTCCTCCTTATTAAAGAAAATATGTTTTATTAATTCTAACTTCAATGTAACTTGAATGTCTTACAATTAAGCCAATAGGGCTTTTTATAACTATTTCTAAAGAAGAGAGCCTTTTTACTTTTTCTATGTAGGATTATTACAATTTCTAAATAAAAATAAATATGTAATAACCTAACTTAAACTTCTTGACAAACAAGTAAAGTAGAAGATAACTTAACCTAACCTAACTTAATGCACTACTAACCTAAATAATATTCTTCTATATCAGTTTTATTCACGCCCTTAAAGTCGTATTCTTCTTTTTCTTAAAATAAACAAAATATTTCTAACATTCTTAAGGTAATTTTAACCTTTTTTGCAACTATTTCATGATGGAGACTAGGTTGGATTCAAATGTGAAGGTCTAATTCCAAAATCAGAAAATGATTAAACTGGACAGATTCGATGGAACAAATTTCACTAGATGGAAAGATAAGATAGTATTCCTATTAACCACATCGAAGAATTATTATGTTCTTAAAACGAATCAACCATCAATTTCATAAGAGATCACGTCAGTAGAAGGAACATAAATAACACCTTCTATAAACATTGTTGCAACAACAACTACTACCACAACCATAACTGCTACTACATCCATAACTATTGCAACCGTTATTGCTACCACAACCACCACTAATGTTAGCATGGAGAAATAGAAGCATGACGAGTTTATATGTCGTGGATACATTCTCAATCATCTCTCTAATCGATTGTATGATCTCTTTAGACATAAGACTTTAGCAAAGGAAATTTGAACTGCACTTGAAGAAACGTACAAAAAGGAGAAAAAAGGTATAGATAAATTTCTTGCATTAAGATACTTTGAGTTTACCATGGCAAATACCAAACCAATTATGTATCAACTACATGAGTTATAAATTCTCACCTCTAAATTAGGTGAACTAAAATTCAAAATTCCTAACTCACTTCAAGTGGGAGCAATTTTATCCACTTCCACCCTCTTGGAATGGATATAGGAAGAAAATTTTACATTCTTCAAAAAGTTTTACAATTAAAGAGTTTTGAACTCTTTTGCATATTGAAGCAAAAAATCGTACTAGAGATGCACTCATTCTTGAATTAAATGTAAACCTCGTCAGTGAAAAAGAAAAGGGTTTTGGGAAAATGAAAAGAAATTGAGTCCAGAAAAATTGCTTCAAGAAGTCTAAGAAATTTAAGAGTGATAAATGTGTTATCATTGTGGAAAGAAAACGCATTTTATCAAGGAATGTCAGTTCAAAAATTCCAGTAATCTTGAAAACAAGATTACTACTTCTATTTCTGGAAACAAGATAACCTTATCAAATGTGATGCCAAAGAACTTGTTGCGATGGTGACTGAACTGCATATTGGGATGGTTATCGAAGTACACATGACTACTCTAACAAAATGTTCGAAATAGTGGCTAGATTTTGGCACTACTATTTATGTTTACAATGACAAAAGGTAGTTCAAAAGCTATGGAGAACTCATGAGACCAAAAGAAATTCTAATGGGGAACCATAATCCTACTAAAGTGCTTGGCAAAGGATTGGTTGAGTTCAAGTGTACCTCAAGGCAAAAATTAACTCTACTTAACAAATTCTATGTTCCTAAAATTAGAAAAAATTTTGTATCTACACATCTATTGTGTAAGAATGTTTTTAGGATTGTACTAGAATTCGATAAGGTTATAGTACCGAAAATTATTGCATTTGTTGGAAAAGGATATTCTTGTGACGAAATGTTCAAACTCAGTATCAATGAAATGAATAATTCTTTTGCTTATACTATTGACTATTCTTTTGATTTATAGTGTTCCAGACTAGGTCATTTAAATTTTCAATCTTTAAATTTTATGTCAAAGCATGGTTATATTTCATGTCAAAAAGATAGTTTTGAAAAATGTGAAATTTGTGTTGAGGCAAAAATGACTAAGAAACTTTTTTCAAAAGTTGAAAGAAAATTAAATTATTAGAACTTGTACATTCTGATATTTGTAGACTAAATGGTTTACTAACGAGATGAGGGAAAAGGTATTTTATAACATTCATTGATGATTATTTTTTATTTAGTCATGTTTATTTGATGAAAACAAAAGAGGAAGTATTTGACAAATTTAAGGAATTTAAAATTGCTGTTGAAAATCAAAAAAGAAAAGAAGATTAAAATTCTTCGAAGTGATAGAGGAAGAGAATATTTTTCACACTCGTCTTTTCTATTTTGTGACGAAAATGAAATAATTCATCAAAGAACAACTCCTTATGCACCTCAACAAAATGAATTAGTCGAAAAAAAAATAGAGCTTTGATAAATATGGTAAATAGTTTGTTGTTAAATGCAAAGGTTCCTCTTAATCTTTGGGAGAAAGCACTCTTGATAGCATATCATATAATTAAAAGAGTTCCTTTGAAAAAAAATTAGTTATGACACCATATGGATTATGCATAACATTCAAAAGCATATAGGTTACTTGATTTTAATTCTAATGTTATAGTTTAAGCATATAGGTTACTTGATTTTAATTCTAATGTTATAGTTTAAGCTACATATGTTAATTTTTTTGAAAATAAATTTGTTTATAATTTTGTTATTTTTGAAAAACAAAAGCAAGCTAAAATGACTCCAATAGTTGGTGGAAAAAGAAAAGAAATTAATAAATCTATTAAGCAAAGAAAAAGTCAAAGGTTGAGAAAAAGAAATATTTATATTCTAATTATATTTCTCTAGATTCAATTGTTTTTGTAATTGAATGGGATAGAACCAATATATTGAATAAAACACCAATTCTACTAAATATAGATGAAGACCCCAAAACTTTTAGTGAAGCAATGCCTTCAAGAGATGCAACCTTTTGGAAAGAAGCTGTAAATGATGAAATTGACTCAATAATGTCTAATAATTCATGGGTATTAGTTGATTTACATTCAAGTTCTAAACCAATTGGATATGAATGGGTGTTTGGAAGAAAATATAATGCTAATGGTTCAATAGTAACCTTTAAAGCAAGATTAGTTATTAGAGGTTTTAAACAAAAGGAAGGCATAAACTATTTTGATATATATGCTCTAGTGACTAGAATAACTTCTATTAGAATACATATAGCACTAGCTTCAATTTATAAGTTGCATATACGTCAAATGGATGTTAAAACAATATTTTTAAATGTTGATTTAAAGGGGGAAGTATATATGGAACAACCAAAAGGTTTTATACTTCCCAGAAATAAGAGAAAAGTTTGTAAATTGATTAAATCACTTTATGGGCTAAAGCAAGCTCCTAAATAATGGCATGGAAAAGTTGGCCCATCCATATTTGGTTATGGTTTTAAACATAATGGGGCTGACAAGTGCATTTACTCAAAATTTACCAAAGATTATGGAGTAATAATATATCTTTATGTTAATGATATGCTAATATTTAGCAACAACATGATCAGCATAAATGAAACAAAGAAATATTTAACCTTTGTTCTTAAGATAAAAGATTTGAATGAGGTTGATATTATTTTGAGTATTAAAGTTAAGAAATACAATAATGGTTATGTTATTAATCAAAGTCATCATATTGAGAAATTGATCAATAAATTTAAACATCCCAATATAAAATTAAGAATTTAATACTTCATATGAATAAAGCATGAAAATGAATGAGAATGATGACCAAGTAATCGCACAACTTGAATATGTTAGTGCTATTGGAAGCATTATGTATGCTATCCATTACACTAGATCAAATATTGCATTTGTAGTCTACAAATTATCAAGATATACAAGTAGACCTAGTAAAATTTATTAAAAAGCCATTAGAAGAGTTATCGGATATCTTAAAAAAACTAAAAATTTTGGCTTACATTATTCAGACTATCTAAGAGTATTAGAAAGATATTTTGATGCAAGGATTACTAGTGTAAATGATAAGTCCACTTCAAGATGGATATTTATATTAGGAAGAGTTGCCATTAGTTCGGTATCTAAGAAATAAACTTGTATCTCACATTCAACAATGGAGTTTGAGTTTATAACTTTAGCTGCAATAGGAAAGGAAATTGAATGGTTGAGAAATTTGTTATTAGATATAAAGTTGTGGCCACAAGCGATGCCAACTATTTCTTTATATGGTGATAGTGATGCTACAATGTCTAAAGCATATAACGATGTTTATAATAGAAAATCTAGACATATTAGTTTAAGACATGATTATATTACATAATTAATTTTTAGTGGGCTAATTACCATAACATATATTAGAGGGTAAAACATCCTCACCTCTTACGTTTTGATCAAAATTACACATAGATCCATTAGTTTTCGAAATGAATACTCCGCTCCAAAAAAATATCTTTCGTAAGATACATAAATCTAGCCGTTAGTTAACCGTTAGCGTTCCCGTTAGTTTGATGACGTGAAAATATTAAAAAGACAATTTTACCTTTTATTAATTTTAAAAATTACTATTACATAGTTTTATTAACTTTTTATTAATTTTTTTATTAATTTTAAAGAAAAAAAAAGAGCCTTAATAGGCTCCCCAAGAAAACACCAGAACTCCCTTGGGGAGCTCGATTAAGGCTCCTAAGGGAGCACCAGATCTAATGCTAGTGCTCCCTTTGGAGCTCCAATGTTTCCTTGGAGAGCCTGATCGGGGCTTTGGTGTTCTCCATGGTGGCCAGTGCAAAAGACACCATCGACCGACCTGGGAGAAAGAAAATAATAGAAAAATGAAAAAAAGCATTTTAGACATTTCATATTTAACATTAACGCTATTTAGACGTTTGGCATGGAGTGTCTATTTTGAAAACTAATGGACTTTCGTATAATTTCGATTAAAACTTAGAAGGTAAGGGTATTTTACCCTATATTAAATCTGCAAGTAGTTTAATAGATCCTCTAACTAAAGGTTTACCAAGGGATTTGGTAAGTAGTACTACAAAAAGAATGAGTTTAAGACCCATATTAGAAACCAATAACAAGAACCCAACTTTTAATTAGTTTCCTCTAATTACTAAGTTCAATGGGTAAAACAAGTTATTGTTATGTGTTTGTGATGCACTAATAGAATCCATTCCTTAAAATCTTATTTAAAGATAATGCGGTCCACTGTGTATAGAGATTGAGTTTCTATTCTTAATGGAGATTGAATATTATATTATGGAAAGAAAATGTCTAAAGTAAAGGGGACAATTAATGAAAACTCCATCTACATAAACATAATGAGTGGAGCCACTTCAACAAGAAGAATTTGGGGATTCTCTTGTAAAAGTTTATTATGAACAGGATAAGCCTATTATGGTGCTAAAAAGTGAACAACCATTTACTAAAATATAAACAAATATTATATGTGGTGTATCTTCAATTCTAACACTAGGAGTCAAGGTTCAATCTATAAACACCATATACTTCGTTAGGGTTCTTAGATGCATTTGCTAATTGATGGTTCAAATCGATAGATACCTTTTTGTATGCATAATATTTGTTTATGTGAAGGGTAGAAATAAAAATATATTTTATAGAAAAAAACCAACATTTCAAATTAGTGGAGGATTGTTAGATAGTTTGTTAATGGTGGTATTTGTACTCTTTTACTAAAATATTAACAAACGATTAATTTTTCATTATTTTAATTTTTGGATTAAATAATAGATGTTATTTATGGAGAGTGCTTATCAATGAAAAGTTGTGATTGTATTAAATATAACTTTCTGAATAGTTATTTTATGAAAGGAAACAAATGTCTACATTTAAAGACATACATGTTTGTTTATTATATAAGCAACAAAAATACATTGTCATTTTCACTATTTTAATAAGTATGTTAAGGATTTTGTTACATCCTAGAGGTTAAAAATACTTTAAGGAAGTGTTTTATTCATAGCCTAAAATAGAGGCGTAGCTAACTAACTTTTGTTGAGAGGGCTAAAGACAAAAAGGAATAAACTAATATGTTGAATTTAACCAACAATCGAAGGATTCATAATAGACAATTTTATATAGCATGTAAATCAAAAGGAACAAGAAAAGAAAGATTTATAATAGTCTTTAATGAAAGTTGTGTTCAACGATGTTTCATAGATTTAAATTCATCAATTATTGACTCTGTATTGAAAAAGTTAGTAATGTCTTTTTCAATATAAACAACTAAATTATCAACAAGAAACTCATCATCCAATTAGTTCCTAAGTCTTCTTTTCACAATTTTTATTAAGGTTTGTGTCTCAAGTGTAAGAGAAAATTTTGGACCATTTGCATATTTTCTTTTAAAAAATTTATCAATTATTTTCAACTTACTCATACTTTAATCAATCTTTAAAAAAATTAATGCAATCAGCATCTAATATTCTTATTTTATTTATATTTAAACTTACAATACTAAATATAAAACTATAATGCATAAATATATAAATAGGATATATAGGATTTCACACAATGGTTAAATATATAAATAGTTAAATAATATTAATCATTAAAAGAAGAAGATAAAAGAAAACTTTACCTCCTCTTAGTTTCACACAGTAGTGGTAAGTAGTCATTGTCCAAGCTCATAAGTCTCTTTAAAAGAATGAAATGTGTTTCAATTGTGAGCTACATAAAAAAGAGTAAAGTAAAAATAAACGACAAAAGAGAAGAGATTGAGAAAAAGAAAGAGAGAGAAAGAAATGCGAAAAAACTTAATTAAGATTTAGGGTAAAGTTTAGTAGAATTTGTGAAATTATTTTATTATTTTTTATTTGTACAAGTTGTTAAGTAAAAAAATTATTTTGAAAGTACAAAAAAATAATAAATAAAAATTTCAAAAATTTTGGAGGGATCACAACCCTATAAATATACTATTTTTCATAACAATTAAAAAAAAAATAATATATATATATATATATATATTAAGTAAAAAATTTCAAAAATTTTGAGGAGACCACCATTACCATATTGCCCTCCGCTGCTGGCCTCAACTTTACCCTAAATCTTAATTGAGTTTCTTCGCTGAGATATTTTTGGCTAACCAGGGAGCTGCTTTCCTGTGGAGCTATTGCATGAAACTTTTTGATATGTGTGTACTTGGGTGATGGCTCTGTTTTTTTTTTTTTTTTTTTTTTTTTTTTTCTTTTTTCTCTGATTTTGTGGGTAGTATGTCAGCCTTTGGTTTGTTTCTTCAGCATAATCACAGCACATTTCACGCTAGGGACTTCTCCTCCATGTTTTGGCTGCTCTACTACCAAAATGAGGTAGTTTCTGTACACATTTTTTAAGCAATGAAATCACTTTGAATGCCTTAAAAAAAAATGCCGTGCTACGTAGGAAATTTCTTAGAGATGAATTTCTTTTGTCCCGTGAGACTGTTTTCAGTCATTCAATGGACTTTGTTAGAGCAAGAAAAAAAAAATTGCAATATGCCATGTGTGCTTCCCAATCCGGGAAATAGAAGTTTAAAACGTATTTTGTGCTCTGATCCACTCTTCACGCTACAATCTGGTTTCACGTTAGGATTGATATTTAGCCGGATACTTGCATAGCAGAGATAGTGGGAGAAGTTTTTTCTTCCAAAATTCCGGCTTGGAGCCTCCATTGCGGAATATTGTCCCAATAACCCAATTAGTGTATAAAATCTCATGTGTCTCTTAGCGGCCATTGCAACACTCGAATCCATGTCCTAGTTAGTACAATTCACATAGAGTAAAGTTTTATGCTAAGTGACAACCTTCGACACACAAAGCATAGCATGATGAACTTGGGAGCTTTTGCCTTCCTACGCCTAAAATTACATTCAAAGGGATATAGTACGCCTCTTCAATTAGATATATAGCCATGATATACACCAGGATTCAAACAAGAACCAGTCTTTGAAATAATTATATATATATATATATATCGGCATATCAATCTCATGGCATTTAGCAATAAATTTGGCGGCATGCAGAAAGTCCCTCTAAGACCGGTATTGAAGACAATGATTTGGAGGTTAGCCATAAAAACGTCAGTCAACGAAAAATATGGTCGTAATCCAATCACGCACGAAACGAAGAAAAAATTGAGCAGAAATCATTAAATTTCTTAAATATATTGGAGAATTTCAAATGCTGTAATGCCCCGTCGTAATGATTCTACCAAAATAATAAATAAGTTTTTGTTAGAAACTAACAAATAAAATGTCAATAATAATCAATGAACTCTTCTTTTAATGACAAAAAAGTTTTTAAACACGAAGTTTAAAGTTTGAATTTCACCATGTGTAAGTTTGATTCAATTTTATGTTGATTTAATTAATTTTTAAATTTGTTAATTTGTTTCTTATATTAATGTAATAGTAATATTATCTTTTTGTTGAGTATTGTTTGATTGTCATATATAATTTTTATTTATAAATGTGACTAATTAAAAACAGCGTCAATAACATAAATATCGCTCAATTAGCCTAAATATAATTAAATTGATAATATTTACAAACTTCTGGGACTTTAACACCATCAAATCTTATATTTGATCTATATTAATTTACTCTTCTTGCTGTGATGCTTTAACTAATTAAGTTCAATTAGCCTTTTATGTCTTACTTGATCGTAATTAAAATTTCCCAATTCATTCTTGTGCTAAAGTTGAGCAATTCTCTCCTACCTTGGGCCTTTACTATATATAAGTAAATAGAAAATGCATTCCAATTATAGTATCCTATTATTTAAAGAAGAACGCACGAAGGACTACGAATACATACACAGAAAGAACAAAAGAAACGAAAAGGAAAAGAGAGGGGAGAGAGAGATAAACAGTAACAAGACGCCTCGCGAATATACCCCTGATTTTATATAATGCTTTTGTCTGGTAACAACTAACCAATTTTGTAATTCTTAGTGTTTGGTCTTTATCTGGGTGCAGGGTAGGGTGGGGTAGGCTCATAAATTGCCTCTCGACACAAATTTTGTACCTTGGTGATGAGGTTTTGATACATGTCAAGGTTCTTTGAATCACATGTATCGTTTTGAACTTTGTCCACTTTTTGGTACAATAATAATCTGCCACTTGTACTGATTTGAAACAAATTCCTTTTGTTCAAGTATACAAGGAAGCTAATCATTTTGCAAACTTCCTTGTTAAGATATGTGTGTTCCCTAGTATTGATTTGATGGTTTGAACATAACTTTATTATCTATTTTAACTAATAATATTTTTTACAGTTTATTTCAAAAAACAATTAACTAATAATATAACTGAAACCCTGACATTGATATAATTAGATTTATTCAATATATTCATTTCATGAAAAAGATCAAAATATGTTGTTTTTATTAAAATAATTATATAATACGTTGGATACTTTACAATGTAATGTGATAACAAATAATATAATTGTAAGTAATATGATTACAAATAATATGATTGTAAAAAAGATAACATTGCAATGTTGGGTATTTAAGTAAAGTAATGATTAAAATACAAGAAAAATGATATTGCAGCGTTTGATTTATAAGTATTTTACTTGGAATGTAATGTCAATTTTCATAATTACCCCTATTTATAAAAATACAAGTTTAATATACTTATATTTTTTTTATTTTATTAATATTTATATAATATCATCTCTTAAATATATTTTTAATGTCATATATTATTTTTATTTTTATTATAATTTTATATTTTATATTTTTATTGTTTAATATAATTTTCTATATTATATATTTTATTGTAATTTTTTTCCTTTAAAAGACAATATAAATTTTATTAATAGTCACCATGACTACTAAAAATAATAAAAAGACAGCTTTGAACTTTATATAAAAAATCATAATATTATAATATATTTTTAATAAAGTAATAAAGTTGAAGAGTAAAAATATTTTTAATAATATTACAAAGTGTTTTTAATAATATTACAAAGTGCAATACAATATGATTGCATTCGTTTTGAACTGTAATCACATTACATCCATTTACTGTAACGTGATTGCATTGCAATATTATATTACAGTGGTTTGTTACAAAAAAAATTGTCACGACCCGGTACTCTCATCGAGCTCGTGACAACCGTTGCGGTGTCCCGATAGACACTCATCACCCGAAATGCCAATCGAAACCCCGCAAGGTTTTAATATCAGTTTCTCATTCCCCCTGTGAGTAACCGTTGCTAAATATCATGTTCTAAAAGATTTTAAGTTATTTTCAACTTAAAACAATAAAAAATGATTTCTATCTCACAGGGGCATTTTGGTCATTTTTTCTTAAAAGTTTCGAAATCCGCTAAAAATGTAGTATGCAAGTACAAAACACATAATTCATATTCAAAAATAAATTTAAACATCTAAAACCTTCATTTAAAATGAAATTATGATTATTTGGATATAATAAAATAAAATAAAATAAAATAAATATTCAATAAAATATTCTATTTTTTTATAAAATAATATTTTTAGAGTTATACGTAAATAATTTTTTTGCAGCGTAAAAGCAAAATAAATTCATACATACTGTAATACAATAAGCCAGAGTATTTAATTTAATTTACAATAACCGATGGGCCCCCGAATAACCAAAAGTAAGAAAAACTGTGAACCTACAGTTTGGAGGATGTAAATCAGATAGTAGCCTCGATGAAATCAGCTATCTACAGCCTATTCTGAGCTTGAAATGGGTGGAAAGGAGGGTGGTGAGATTATATAATCCTAGTGAATAAACAAACAACATCCAAAATATCTAAAGTCGAGTAAATGGAGACAATTAAAATATTCCATCTCAATATGTATTTCATAACATAAATATTCATTTCATTTAAATAATCAACATGGCTTATGAGTATCTTAAAAGCTTGGCTCCTACCAAAATCATTCTCGGGAATACCTTGGCTGAGGCATTTAACTGAGTCCGCCAAGGTTGTTAAAAATTTATGTACGCATAAATCATGTTTTTATTTTGAAAACAAAGTCGTTTCTTAGCGTTAGCGGAGCTCATCATCACGAGGTGGTTCGGTGTGACATGAACTCTAACCATACCTCAGGAGATACCCTACGCACCTCTCCGACCGAGGTACATATATAATTGGATTCCGTGCCCCGCTAATAGGCTGGTCCACAGAACTCGCCCACTGCAACAAGCTAAACCCACCATACAATAAAATTTTGACAGCATGACATGACTAATATTATACTACCTAGCCTCTAAATCTAAAACAGAACAATTCATACAGTTCACAAACCACAATTCCAGCCAGTCATGCCAACACATTATCATAAGCCATCAATTAAAACCATAAATTTATAATACATCAAGTGGTCTCCAGCTACTCTATTTTCAAAGCCATCATTCAATTTCAAGACAATTTATAAAATCTTTTCATTTAAACACATTTTGTTTATAAAACCTAAAAATTAACCATTTAAACTCATTTTCCATAAAATTCACAAAATCGAATAAAAAGACCACTTTAGATAATTAAAATGATGATAAGGTTACTCATTATTTCGGAAGTCGAATTTTTATAGTACTCCAACTATCGATCTTCGGGTACAATTTCTTTGCCTTTATCGAAGGATTCACCACCTAGACATAATGCAAAATCAAACAATTTACCACATTGGTGCTAAATCGTTATAAAACTATATGGATGCATGAAATGGAATGCAAATTATTCGGATTATCGTCCAAACATGGTGTTCTACACAAATTCACTTGTGTACCTAAATAAAACGGTATTGGCCTAATTTGATCTATCACGCGATTAATTGGCCAATATGTCCAATTCAACTTCAATTAACTCTATTTTTCTTCAAATTNGGGGAATCTTGTTGGATGTTATGGACTAACATGGGACTTTAGAGGATGATGTTTCTAGGTGTTACCTCCATTAAAAGAGTTTTAGGTCCTAGATTTGAGTCTAGGCTTTGGGTTGAAGTGGATGTGGCCTGAAGAGTGTTACCACCTGTTCCGTAATCAACAATTGATTTTATTAGTGCATACGTACATGGTGCTGTGTCCCTAAAACTTTGAGCTCATTTAGGTTTGGTACGAATGCAGAAACATGATATGATGATGCTAGATATGGCTCTGCCCCTAAAACATTTATTGATTTATTTCACTTCTTTATCAGGCAACCCCAGATATGGCTGTCACTCTTTTAGAACTTGCAAGGATCTTTGCCACTAAAGTTCCAGGGAAGATCGATGCCGATGTTTTACAACTTCTCTGGAAAGTAAGTTTCCTTTCAATGCTCTCCTATAATAAAGTTTTAACCTGTTGCTTTATCTGCCTTTACTTTTTGTAGAGTAAATTGCTCCTGTTGTCCCAAAAGCTCAACCCAAATATCATATTCATTCTAATAGTTTATAATAGCACTTTTTCTTCTCAAACTTGTGATTCTTATCGAAAACATCTTCTGTTAACTTACTGTTGAGTAAACCATAAGCTCACCAATTGGTAGACACGTGTTGCTTAGATGTAACTTCTAGCTGGCAGGAAGGAGTTAGCGGTTAGATAGATGGAAGGAGTTTTTTTATACAAATTAGAAGTTTGAGGACGTAAATGTGACATTCAAAATTGTTGGGACCAAAAGAATAATTGAGGCAAACTTTAGAAACAATGCATGCAATTTACTCTTTTTTGTAGGTTAATCATGTACTTTGCACATATTATTCAGCTACCTGCTTCTAGCTGTCTGTCCTTTTTACATTTGAGCTTATTATCTTCTATGTACTAGAGGGGTGCCCCACAATTTTTTATTAAAAATAATTTTAAATTACATAATATTATAAATAAAAATAATAATAATTAAAGAGAAATAATTTTAAATTTAAAAACATTATAAATAATAGTAATAATGATAAATTAAAGATAATTATTTTAAAAATCATTATTTTTAAAATATTTTCTCATGTCTTACTAAGCAAAATTTTTTATTTAAATAATTTTTTTTGAAAACATTTGATTTTTTTTATCTTAATACATGCTAATGTTGATATAATCATATTTTGTTAATTACATTATTCTAATAGCAAAATCAAATTCATATTGAGAAAATATAATATTTTAAAAGTAATTATTGATAAGCTACATAATTGATACAATAGAATTATTAAAATAAAATGAATATTTTTTGAAAGTCAAAATGAAATGAATATTAATTACACTTATTAAAATTTTTTTAGTTTTAATGATGAAATTTTCTAAATAATCTTCAATTTTAATTAATACTTTTTTATCTTATGCCGTTATAATTATTTAGAATTAATCCACCTTGTGATCCCTATCATGTCTCATTAAAAATTAAAAATTTGTTTCACTTCAAACTTGGATGAAATTCACAAACATCCATCCGAATATTTTTTTTTTGTATTTTTATTTTATAAGAAATATATATAATATATATATTCCATTAAGGGAACAATAATGCACACAAAAAATTGGTGTGTGAGTATTAAGAGAAGAGATCAACCCTCACTTTTTTGTGCAACAAATGATAGCAATCATTGACCAATGGCCAGAGTATTAAAAAATTAAAAAAAACAGACAAAAAGCCCACATCGTGTTCCAAGCTAGTGAACAACACTGCCCAATCACAACCCAACACTCTGAATGCTGACACATAATTAAGTGAAGAAGAGCCTCTGTGTGTTTTATATTAAGTTGTAGATGTAAAGCATGAGCTGCTGCTGTTTAAGACAGCGAATATTCAAAGCTCAAAATCAACCTCAGGTCGTAATGAGACCAAAAGGACAAACGACAAGTATTAACCCATCGGGCATATCAACCCAGCACAGCATTACAGACAAATCATCTGATGACAACCTAAGAAAATGATCTAGACACTCCGTACAACTATATCATGACAACGCAAGCCAGCAGAAAGAAAATCAAGGATAAGAAAATCGACTGAATCCAGGTCATAGCAGAAGCTTAGCTTGTCAAACTACAAAAAGGATCAACCAACAGCAGCAGAGAGAAGAAGCTTTAACTGTTTTTCCCTTCTATGACTACAGTGTCAGCCTGGTTCTTGCAACTCTGAATGATCTGTCATTGTATATAAATTCTCATTAAAAAAAATTAAATTTTAATCACATTTGTTTAGGTAATATATTTTTTTTATAGTAAAATTTTAAAATGTATAACTATTTAAATTTTTAGTTTTATTTTTTTACATTTAGTAATAATATAAAAAAGTACAACCATTATTAGTGTATACAATTTCTATCGTTATATTTTATTTATAATACATTTAAAAATTTATATAGTGACGTTAAATTTACAAAATATTTTAAAATTTTTTTAAAAAATATTATTAAAAATATTTTTAATAGCACATTTTAAAAATGTACTGTCTTAAGTCAAATTTGTTGTAGTGTTTAGTGTTAGATTTTGTTTTTTAATTGGTTTTGCTTTATATACGATTATCTATAAATGACTATCTCAAGATGTACATAGTATTATGATGATCAGCTCAAATAATAATAATAATAATAATAATCAGAAAGTTATCATTCTTTTTACTATATTATTATTATTTATTAAAAATTTCATTAACCGATTGTGTTAAATAGTTAAAGATATCTGAGAAAAAAAACAAAAATCATGGTAATGTGTAAATAATGTAAACTTCAAAAACAAAAATTTTGTGTATTTAGATTATTAGAACTCTTTATTATTTTCCTTTAGTAGTAACTAGTAAGTACTCTAGAGCACTTGTTATGAACCTTAATTGATTTAAAATTTAAATTAAAAAAAATACCCCTTATAAAATTTAAAACTGATGTGTTAAAGACCAGACTATGTATTTTAATTTTGTTTGTCCTAAGGGAAGCTCATGCAAACTTAAATAAGGTTACATTCACCTTCAATATATTACAGAAAAGTAGTTCAACTACCCAGTGACAGTTGGTTGCATTGAAATTGATGCTAACTATCTATACCCAACCCTCAACAGGTACCAAGTTGCATCAAATGATTGGTTGCTTAGCTAGTGGCCTGCTGCATATTTATATGCTATAAAAAAATTTCATTTTATTTCAAAATTGTTTTTCTCTTTTTCTGGTAAAAGTTTACCTTTGGAAACGCCATAGTGCAGGATCACTCTACCCTTGTTGAGGATGAAATCTCGGACTACAGTCCTCTGAAATGCATAATTGTCACTTATTTACTATCTTAGTTAGAATCATGGTTTAATTGTCTAAACATATATAGGATAGAAAATGCTTTTTGATTCACCATATTTAATCCAAGAGTAAAGCATGGTCAAAAGTTAAGCATTAATCGTTATTACACTTTCAGATTTATTCAATATATATATATATATATATATGTAGATTGCCGGTTAGACAAAAGAATTAGATAGCAAAGATTTATAATATGTATGAGATTTAAGTTAAACATTTACATTTAGTTCTAATCGCTTTTTCTTGGATATATATATATATATATATAAAGGTATTCATATTATCAGATAGAATAAATGTGAGTTATTTTCAAATATCCAAATGTATGATGGTTAAAACAAACGTATTAGATATACATAGCGATCCATATTTATTTTCAAAAACATGGAGTAGAAACTGAACTAACCTCCAATTAAGGCAGAATCAGTTTAGAGGGTGAATGTTGCGTTAGTTAGTATTGTTTGGCCTTAAAACCTTGCACTCAAGGCAATGTGTTAAAGTAGCTACCTATCTATCTATGGCACTGCACTATATGAATTTAAGATGTTTTAATTATATTTGAAAATGAAACTAAAGAAAAAGAAAACAAAATCTTTCCTTTGCTTGAAAAGAAGGAAAAGTGGAGGAGAAACTTAGAATCCTAAAAGTAATATCCAATCTAAGACAATAGAACTTTATGTTGTGTAAACGGAATTTTTTTTCTTTTGCTTACGGGGCAACCAAGCATCTGAATATGAAAAGAAACAAAGATATATTAGCAGAAAACTTCAAACATTCCAACACAAAAGAAGCTGGCAAAAATAAAAGAAAGAAGAAACTAAAACCAAACAAAAAGAAAAAAAAAAAGCCTATTCTAGAGAAGTAAGTTGTACTTGTTCCATGGAAAGCAAGAAGAAAAATCCTACTTCTTCTTCTTCAGTTTCTTGACTTCTTGGCGTTCTCTTCGTTAAGAAAATCAAGCAAGACGGTGCTCTTGCATCTGGGGCACTTGGGATCGACCTCCGATAGCATAACGTACATGAGGCATCGAGGACATCCAACCAGCACCATCGAAGTTGCTTCAGGACTACTCGGGTATTGCATCGACGTAGAGTCGTCAGGCTCCGAAGACACGCACGAGCTTTCAGGTGACATTTCCCAGGAGGAAACCGATGTGTTTGGCGATCCAACTTGTTGGTTAGCCCTAGGTGGTGATAGGTTCAGCTTCAATTCCAGCTTTGGACTGTTTTCTCTTCGACTCATTTTTTTTTTTTTGGTCTTTTGTTTGTAATAGTTTATTTCACCTGTTTGATGATGATCACATACAAATAAAAGATGAGTTGAGAGTAAAAGATTGTTGAAACAGTAATCTAAAAGAAAGAAAAAAAAATGGAGAGAAAACTGAACAAAGATAATTCACCTTTGCCAAAGAAGCTTTCAACTACCAAATTGAAGGGTTAAGAAAGTGAGAATCAGGTAAAATATAGCAGAGGGGAACTGGAAGCCACCGAGATAATTCTCAGTAGATATAATGATGTGGACCAGAGAAGAAAAGAAACAAAAAAAGACTGAATGATGCTTCTATTCCCTAAAAACTAGTCCAACATCAATATTTAGTTTTGGGATCTCCGGCAGATTGATTTTGGACCGCTTAGACCATTATATATGCAATGATTTTCTGGAGGAAGAGAGAGAGAGATGGGATTTTCTTTAATTGTTAATTAATTAATTATGGGTAGGAGTGGAGGGTAAGGAGAATTTAGAGTGGAGAACAAGCTGATATTGAAGGTGAATTGAATACTAGATAGAAGAGGTTGAAGAGTCTGACTTGGTGCCTAGAAATACACAGATTAACAGTGGTCGAGAGAGGAAAAAAAAAGGCCAAGATGTTTGCAGATAGGAGAAAATTTTTGTTGTAAATACTCCCACCAATGATGATCAGAGGAGTTGGTTTGAGTAATTTTCATTGCAAACGAAAATAGCAAGGCATCATTTATGATTTTCCTATCCTTCATTCCTTCCTATAGGAATTTTCTTCTCAATTTTCTCGCTTTGTTTTTGTTATCTGTTTGTTAACGTATTCAAGTCAAATTTCCCAAGCTGTTTTTCCTAGTCCAAATTCCACAAAAGGGAAAACTAACATAATTAATGCCATCCATATCGCCTGATATTTTCACGTAGAAAATTGCAAAAATTTTAGTGTTCACGTAGAAATAAAGGGGGAATGGAATACCAACCATGATGTTAGCCTTAGGCATATGAAATTCAGCTATTTTGTTGCTGAGATGTTTAGAGCTTGTCCGGCTTGGAAATGATTCTGGACTTTGTTTCCCAAAAAAATAGAGGAAAAAAACAATAGGCTTAACTTCCATTCGGATGTCAAAAATCTTAAACTTCCCTTGGTAAAATTCCAAAACTAATTACGGAAAGAAGAAATGAAATAATTAATTAATGTGCAAGCGAGCTGTTGCAAAATAGTTGGTGAATTGGAGGGGCAATTATGTCTAGAGGTTGTGGAATCAAGAAGAATGGTTTAGTGGCTATAAATGTTTGAAATTAAATGCAGTGTTAAATATTTATATCAATGAAAGATTATTAATGGGATTTTTTATCACATTAGTTTTTCTTCTTTTCTTTTCCTTTTTTTTCTTAATTAAGGGATACATTTAGAGTGGTCAGCTACCTTAGCTGAGTACCCAAAATAATTAATTACTTCATAAAATGAATTAAGTCCCAAATTTATGAGAATAATCTCTTTTTTCTGCCTCATTATTCTTGCAGGTTGGTTTGAAAGTGGTAAAGTGGAGGCAAAGGGTAAAACTAATTCAATGGCGTCAAAGTAAAAGGAGTGGTGGTTAACTTAGGTGGCGTATCATTGTTTTGAACATTTTATTAATGAAATATTATGGCTGCCCATTTTTAGGCAGCGGAATTTCAACCACCTTGGCTTTATCATTGGCTACATCAATTTCAACTGCTAGATTAAAGGCTGATAATGTTAATAAAGATTGTTTGACATCAAATCTGCCCTATCAAACAGTTGAGGATAAGTATCAGTAAGCTTAGAAAACAAGTAAAAAGTAAAGGAGGATTAATTGCAATAATCACCCACTACTTGTTTAAATTAAAATTTCATTGATTAAACATATATACTAATCTCGAATGCTCATCTTATACAGAAACAACACATTTTGCCTTGACCTACAAAAAGATTGAGCAACTTATTTTATTCTCAAGTATTTTAGTTAAAAATTGCAGTTTTTATCTTTTTTCGTTTTAAATAGCCATAATTTTGGGTGATGAAAATTATGAAAAATATGGAGTTCTAAGGAAATCTTGATATGCAAAATTATTAATTAGAGAAAGGTTATCTCTTAAAAGAACATTACAATACCTTAACATATCTAGATGATTAAATTGATGGAGAGAATTTCAATCCTGACATACTATAAGGATTTTCCGTGATTGATTTGATCATTTTCGTGCGTCTTGTTAAGATGAGGTTGACAATTCAAATTGTAATAAATATTAATGTGCTTTTGGCAAAAGATGCATTAAGTTAGGCTTTATGAAAGCCGCCCCACCAAGACAACCACCGGCCGTATGCTGCATCGATAGATCTATCCCTTTTAGGTTTGTTGCCTTCTATGATGACTTAATTCATATTTATTTTAGTATATTTTTGTAGTAAATGGAGGTAAGCATATTTTATGCATTTTGGGACTCAAAGGCCTGTTTCTCATCAAGCTAAATAAACCTACGCTTCTACTTTTTTTTTTTTTTTAAAAAAAACATAAACATCGACTTGAAAGTTGAAACATGAATACAATACGTTATTAAAAAGAAGCACAGAATATAAAAAACCAAGGTTTCCAGAAGATGGTGGTTACGGTATATGTTGGTAACAATATTCCGGCCAATGTGTTTCCTATTCTTTAAGTTGTAATTTCTTATTTTCAAGACTTTTTTTAAGATTATATCTAGGCTGGGGTGATTAATATGTATAATTGTTTTATTAAGATAATTATACAATCGGTGTAGTTAGAGTTATTATATAATAATAATATCCAGTTAGACTACAATATTTTACTAGAATTATATTATAATATTGTTAGTTAGAGTTAGAATATGAATAAGATTTGGATTAGTCTTTTATATATATATATATATATGTAGACTAGATAATAGTATTGTATAATAATTCTAACTAAGCAGTTTATATAATTATCTTAATATTTTTGTTGACATTACCTATCAGCGGATGGGGGTGTGACAGCTTCTTTACAGACTCTCCTGCAAAAATGGATGTTGATCAATATAATTTGTTTAATTCATGCTGGTGATGAGAGATTCAGATTGTTGCTGTTGTGTGAAACAAAAGATGCTACCCCGACTACTTACTTCCCCATCACTCCATACATGGAGAGTTGTTGTTTGTGAAAAATAAAATGACTCAAAAGAATGGAGTCAAAAAAATCCCTGCTCTTCATTACCAAGATGAAGACATATATATATATATACAAGGGTTGCTTGGAGTGCAACTAAAATAAATACTATAAAAGGAAGTATTCCAATCCTGACTTCTTTGGAGTGCAAGTAAAGAAAAAGGTTAACAAGGGAAGATTATATAAAAGAATAATCCCTATAAATAAAAGATCCTCCAATACTCTCCTTCAAGTTAGGAGCATAAAGAGTAGAAATGCTTAACTTGACCAACAGTTTATGAAATCAATCGTATCCAAGGGCTTTAGTGAATATATCAACCAATTGGTTTTGTGAAGAAATAGTCTGAGTAGCAGTAGTTTGTGACTAAATGTGCTGCCGGATGAAATGACCATCTATTTCTATGTGCTTTGTTCATTCGTGGAATACCCGATTGGTTGCAATGTGAATAGCTACTTGATTGTCACAAAACAAAGGAATCGGTGCAATGTGTGCCACTCTAAGATCTCGTAAGAGTTGTATCAACCAAATGATCTCACTAGTGAAGGTGGCCATGGCTCTGTATTTTGCCTTGATGGAAGAACAAGAAGCTAGTGTTTGTTTCTTAGATTGCCATGACATAGGAGAAGACCCAAGAAAGATAATATAGCTAATAGTGGATCTGTATGTCATCAAACATCTTGCCCAATCTACATCACAATACGCTTGCAAACATAATGAACCATTAGAAAGGAAGCAAAATACCTTGTCTTGGGGTTCCTTTGAGATAACGCAACACCTTATGAGCAGCATCGAGATGTGGCTGTCGTGGAGCATGCATAAACTGGTTAAAAATATGCACTGCATAGCTAATATCTGGATGGGTGATGGTGAGATAAAGTAAATGACCTACTAGGCGATGATAGTGCTCTAGATCAACGTAAATGTCACCAAAGGCGAGTGAAGCTTGTGTTGTTGCTCCATGGGAAAGTTGGCCAACTTGTAGTCTATGAGACCACTTGCGGCTAAGATATTAAGTACATACTTATGTTGCCCTAGTGCAATACTTGCTGATGAATGTGCCACTTCAATTTTAAGAAAAAATTTGAGTTTGATGAGATCCTGGATGTGAAATTTTGTGACCAAATAAAGTTTTAGCTTAGAAATGTGATCGAAATCTATTCCCATGATGATGACATCATCAACATATATGAGAACTGTAATAAAAGATCCTCCTATATGAGAGAAAATGAACAAAGAGTGATCCACGTCTGATTGGCGAAAACCAATGGCAAGAAGAGAAGTGGTAAACTTGTGATACCAATTTTGAGATGCTTGACGGAGTCTACTTATAGATTTTCGTAATTGACAAACCCGCTGCTTCTCTTGTTTAGCAAACCTTCGTAGGATCTTCATGTAGATTTCTTTTTCCAAGTCACCACGTAAAAAGGTGTTATTCACATCCAGTTGATGTAATTCCCAATAATTAATCGAAGTAAGTGCCAACAAACAGCGTACGATGACTAACTTAGCAACGGGGAAAAAATGTCTCATGAAAGTCAACACCCTCAAATTGAATGTAACCTTTAGCAACAAGTCGCACCTTATAACGCTCAATACTTCCATCTGGTTGATATTTAACTTTGTAAACCCATTTTGAATTGATAACCCATTTACGAGGGGGTAAGAGTTACAAAGTTTAAGTATGATTTGCCTCCAAAGCGAAAATTTCCTTCGTCATGGCTTCCCTCAAATGTGCATGTTTGACTGCTTGAAAAAATGATTTTAGTTCATTGGTGGATGAGATGGCCACTAAGAAGGCAGTGTGATTGGGAGAAAATTTAGAGCAAAAAATAAATTGTGAGAGGAGATGTACCATTGAGTTGGTCGAAGGACGAGATGGGAGCGGCGTGATGCTTAAAGGAGCGAGAGAGCGAGTAAAATATAATCAGAACGAAAAAAGGAGAGTGAAACTTGCCGCTGTTGTTTGCCTAAAATAAGAGGAGCTTTTGAAATAATAGTTTCAGACTTATTAACAAAGTTAGAATCAATTAGGTCAAATGAAAAGGCTGTTGTGGTTGACAAATCGGATCTAATTTACTCTAACCTAATGCTAGCAGGTGAAAAGGACTCATGCAGATTGGTGAATGAAGGGGACCCAATCGTGGTAGACTCATGTGCAATAGTTGGCGATGTGTTTATCTATTACAGGACTATTGTTATGAGACACAAGCTTAATTGTGCTTGCAGTTGGGTTGATGCCTGTAGACGACTTGCTAAGCCCAAGTTTAGTGACATTAGGCATTGCATGGTTGAATGCACTATCCAATTTAGTAGTATGACCCAAATCAATTGACTATACAAATTTTGCTATTGAGGGATCTGCAAATGATAAAATGTCTTCCAAAAAATGAACATCCCCTAAAATATCAATCTTCTTACTTTCAAGATCATAAATTCTGTATCTTTTCGCCCATTAGGATACCCAACAAAAACACTTAGTTTAGTACATGGAGCAAACTTGTCACGCGACCTGTTATTTATATGCCCATAACAAAAACATCCAAAGCTTCGTAAATGATTATATGTGGGACTCTTTATAAGTAAAACTTCATATGGAGTTTTATTTTGTAAAACAGTGATTGGCATGTGATTCATTAAGTATGCCACAGTAAGAACACATTCACCCTAAAACAAAATAAGAAGATGAGCTTGAAATCGTAATGCTCATGCAACTTCTAAAAGATGCTTATGCTTTCGATCAACAACTCTATTTGTTACGACGTGCCTGTATAGCTAGATTGACGTTCCATGCCATGATAAAAATAATGAGTCATTAAATCATCATGAGTAAATTCTAAGCCATTGTCTATCCGTATAATTTTAACTCGTAAGTTAAACTGTGTGTAAACCTAATTAATAAATTACAGTAAGTACGTTTTGGTTTCTGACTTGTCTTTCATGAGGAAGACCCATGTTGCTTGATTGAAATCATCCACTGTGGTTAGAAAATAGTGAGATTCGTGATTTTATTTTGCACAAGCCCAAAATATCATAGTGTACTAAGCTAAAAGCATGCATAGTCTTATTTGTACTAATGGGAAAAGATAATTGTGTTTGTTTTACCTTACAACAAGTATCACAAAATAAAGACTTTTTGCAACCAAAAGAAATAGATAAATTAGGAATAAGAGGAATGCGATTTATTGGTAGATGCCCTAAGCATCAATGCCATAAACTTGCATTAACTGAATCGCTGGCTATCAACAGCTTCTCCCCTGTCATCTACTCTAAGTAATAAAGACCATTCCCCTCTCTACCCACTCCAATCGGCTTCTTCGAGGGTAATTCTTGAATCACAAAAAAATCCAACCAAAAAGTTATTGTTCAATGTAAATCATGTGTCAATTTACTAATAGACAATAAATTGAAATAAGAATCAGAGACCCTAAATACTTGCTGAAGGATTACTCTTTTTCCAAGAACAACTTGGCCCAAAGCATGAACCTCTATTGTTTCACCATTATGAATTTGTACTAGTGGTATATTGAGTCAAGATACCACATTTCATAAAGAGTCTACATTATAGGTTATATGATTTGTAGCTCTTGTATCTACAACCCATTTATTGTTTTTCTTACTTGCAAAGTTCAAGGCTACTATGTTTGCAAATGGGCTACCATTGATCCTACATGACTACCTAGTAAAGCTTGTAACTGCTGATGTTGAGCAAAAGTCAAACCAAGGAATGGCGATCTAACTCCATCCATAGTGTTAGCATAAACAGCTCTTGAAGACATGCTTGTCGTAACATTGCCGTCCCATTGATTTCCTCAGGAATGCGATTGATCACTATTAGTTTCTTTGTCGCTCCTTTTTCTAAATTTGTGCCAATCTGGATAATCAATCACCTTGTAACAATATTCTTTGCTATGGTTTGTCTTCCCACAGTGGATTCAAGATGGAAATTGGCCATGACTCTTGTCATCATTTTTCTGTCGCAATTCATTTTCTTTAGTAATAGGGCAATAACTTCAATGATGGGTGCACAAGTTGTCGTGATTGAACGTTGCTTTTCTTCCTATGTTGTAATTGTGTAAGCTATTCCAAGATTTGGCAATGGGTCAACACTCAATATTTGTGACCACACAGTTGAATATAGTTCATCAAGTCCCATAAAAAAATCAAAAACCTTTTCTTTCTCATGCATAGATTGCAGTCTTTTTGCCATACCATAGGTTTATCCACATTTGCACAACAAGATTTGATTGAAACCCTATAACTCACCCCAAATGGTTCTTAATTTACCATAATAGTATGAGATCAAGGATTTTTCTTGTTGTAATAGAGCTATGGTGCGTTTCAACTCGTAGACTCTCAACATAATTCTTTGAGTAAATTTTTCTTCCAAATTTACCCATATTTCTCTTGCAATTTCAACATGAGCAGCACTACTTTGAAGCTCCTTAGCAAGTACATTTGTAAGCCATGAAAGAACCACTACATTGCATTATATCCATGACTATAAATCCAGAGAATCAACATCTGGTTTTTTTATTGTTCCATCCAGAAAACCTACTTTGCTTTTGGAATAGAGCGCGTTCATAAAGCTATGGCTTCACATGAAATAATTATCTCCACTTTCACTGAGAGGGTATGTCACAAAAATCAAGCCTAAATGATCAGACAAATGCAAGTATTATGGAAAAGTGGCATTAATGAGCTTGCTTTGATTAGCACTCGCACTCGCCATCAATTTTTCAATACTCTGGCCTTTGTCATTGTTTGCATCGTCTCCTGCCACTAAAAAAAAAAAATTAGGGTTTGTAACCTGCTTTGATAAAATGAAAAATAGAATGACTCAAATGAATGGAGTCAAAAAAACCATGCTCTGCATTAACAAGATGAAGACACACACACACACACACACACACACACATATATATATATATATGCAAAGCTTGCTTGGAGTACAAGTAAAGCAAATAATATAAAAGAAAGTATTCTAATCTTAAACTTCCTTAGGGTGCAAGTAAAGAAAAAAGGTAACAAGGAAAGATTATATAGAAGAATAATCCCCATAAATAAAAAAACCTCCAATAGTTTGTGATTCTACTCGATTGCTAGTTATTTTTTGGAGTGATATGTAGTCCCTTATTTGTTTTGATACTCTTCTTATTTATTTACTATTGTTGTTTTATAGGCGTTGCAAGGCATATGTTTTTTCATTGTTCTAATTCAAATACTTGAAGTGTGAAGCCCCTAGAGCTATCTACATATATAAAATGGACTTTTTTTAGCAAAAAAAAATATGTATAATTGTTATGCATGTTGACACTCAAATGTTATAACTAATCTGTAACTAGTTCTTACTTGTTCATTTTAGATCAAACCAAGTCTACTTCTTTAGTTCTATTAATAAAATTCATTTTGATTGAGAAAAAAAAAGAAATGTTTTGGTTAAATATTAAAAAGTATCATTTACATAGTCTACATAAGTGGTCTCATTACTATCTTTCCCATCCAAAAAGATCTCATCTCAACTTGATCTCCCATTGCCATGACTCCCATACCCATTCACCAAACTCATTAACCACTCTTTTTTTCACTACTAGAGCAAAGATCCTAGGGTATACTGGTTTAAGTTTCGCTCCTTTTATCCATTCATCCTACCAAAAAGACAAGCTCTCTCTATCCCCTAAGATAACCCCTATCCCCCTTAACTAATGAGTTTCATATTTCTCTATGTCCTAGTGGTCGCACAATGTTTCTCCATATCATTGACTGTTTTCAGTTTCCACCTATCTTAGGAATAAGCAACTTAAGGTTTTTCGTTTTCCTTCTCCATAATTACCTTCATCCAAAAGCTTTTCCTCTTATTTCCAAATCTCCAAATCCACTTGTTTAAGAAGTTCTCATGTTCTTAACTTTTAAATCCACTCATCTTAGCCCTCCATAATCCTTAATGCACTTTTCCCTCCTTAGGTGAACCACTCCATAAGAATCTCCTCTGTATCCTATCATGTTAGTGTTTGACACTCATGGGCATTCTAAACATAGACATATAAAAAATTAGTAGAGTTGTTAATACTGACTTAATGAGAGTCACTTTACCTATTATTACAAGCATCCTACTCTTTCTTCCCATTAATCGAGCCTCAAAATTTTCAATCACAAGTTTCCTTATTTCTTTCGAGTTTAGCCTCACTCCCAATAGAAGCCTTAGGTATTTTGATGGAAACCTCTCCATTTTGCATTTAATCTTATTAGCCTATACAATCCCATTCTCTTTTCAATCACTACTTCAAAAAGGCTACTCTTCTGAAAGTTGATTTTAACCCCAAGATCAATTGAAAGCACTTTAAGACCCTTTTTGTACACTATAATGACTCTCACTCAAGCTTACACATGATCATTGTGTCATCGGTGAATTGAAGATTTGAGATTGACAAAGCATTTTGACCTATCTTTATCCCCTTACATTCACAAAGCCTTACCATTTCACTCATTATAATACTAAAAGCCTCCACCACACAATTGAATAGTAGTGGTGATAACGGGCATCCTTGTCTTAAACTTTTCCTCATTCTTAATTGTCTTGTTGGCATTTCATTTATCAAAACCGACACTCTGGCTATGGCTACACATGCCTTAACCCAACTCTTCCACTTATCGTATAAGGTTGGCTTTACTTGTTTAACTTTACTTCTTGTTCTTGTGATTATTTTTGGAAGGGCATTTTTTTTAAAGGCGATAATAGGTATATATTACTAACTAAATCAAAATATCACTTTACAAAAAGAGTGAGACAGAGCAATGGCTAACGAAAACAATGCTAAAAGGCTTTAAAGCATGAAAAGAGATAGGTTCATGCCTATAAAAAAGACATTTCCTGATTTTCTAGATGTTGGACAACCCCACACTTGTGCAAGAGAAATCAATAGCCAAAAAAGAAAAGAGCCACAAGTACCTGTTGCATTAAAAATAAAAAATGGCAGCCATGTTCGCTAAAAATAGAAAAGAAAACTAGAAACAAGTTATTGATCATCACCAATAACCCACAGTAGATTGTTAGGTTTTGCAACACCCTCATTAGCCTAGTTATCTATAGCATTGTTACCAGATCTCAATATATGCTTAATCTCCCACCCCGTTACCTTGTCAAGAAGTTTGAGAATTTGAATGACAAGTGATTTAACCTTCCATGGAACTTTCATTGTGTTTCGAATCCATTGTACAATGTTGTTAGCATTGCATTAAATGAGGAGAGTATGTGTGGAATTCCATCTTGAGGATGCATAAATCAGTACTACCTCAATTATTGCAAGAAGTTTAACTTTGCTAGCATAAAAGGTTTCAATTGCTTTACAAAATAAGGCAAGAGTGTAGTCATTTGTGTTTCTCAAGATGCCTTTTATTCTAGAGTTCCGCGAACCACCCCTAGAAGCACTATCAATGTTGAACTTAAGCACTCTTTTTTGTGGTCTAGTCCATTCCTCCATTTGTTTAGGAATTTTGGACTTTTGTGGAGTATTGCCTTCATTAGGGAACCGAGCAAGATCTCTAATGGAATAATTATGATTTGTCCATTTGGCCTTCATCCACCAAGCCACACTAACTTCGATAAGTTCAAAAATTTGGCTACCATCTCAGTTCTTAACCCTAGAAACAACATCATTTCTTGCAATTCAAATAGCCTAAATTATAACATCCCAAGACATCTTCCAATTCAAATCACTATTTAAAGAAGCAGCGAGTTGAAACAAACTAAGAAAGCAGACTAGAGGGTCAGAATGAGATACCTTTTCAACGTTCCACATGGCTCCCCATTGTAGCCATAAAAGCCAAACTTTCTCACACATGAAGAAAAGATGACTTACAGTCTCCATCTCTCTTTTGCATAAGAGGCACATAGTAGTATTAGGTCTTATACTTCCTTTCTTAACAAGAGTTTTTTTCACTACCAAATGACTTCTCACAAGATGCTAGTAAAACACCTTAATTTTACAAAGGGCCAGATGAGACCAAATCAACTTCCAATGGTTTACATGAAGAGCGCTAGAAAACATCACATTATAGCAAAAAGATTTGGAGGAGTATTCACCTTTAAGGCTCCACTTCTTTACATGTTTATCTTGGAAATCTCTACCAAGTACTTGCTCCTCAATTAAGTTTTTGAAGTTTTCCCATTTTCACTTTCCCAACCGAAGACTCTTTTTTGAAACTCCACTTTTTAGGTCTATTCATTGCTAATTTTCCCTTGCTTCTTAATTGCCGAACCAAAAATTCTTGGAAACGTGATATGAAGGATACCTCTTTCAATCCATGACCCATCCCAAAAGCTTATTCTACTACCATTACCTAGCGATAACAACATACCATCCTCAATGAAGTTATTATAATCATATCTCCTATTAAATGGTTTCACAATGTTTTTCCATATTCAAGAAGCCTTATTTCTACTACCAAGGCTCGATAAAGACAATCATGATCTAAATTAAGCTTTTCATCTACAATGCGCCTTCAGAAACTATTCAGTTCATTGCCATAACACCATAGCCATTTGTTGAAGAAGGCTTTATTTGTCAAACCAAGTTCAACCAACCCAAGGCTTCTAAGATCCTAATTGTTAAATACTGTATCCCAATTAACATGGTGAAGTTTTCTAATCAAATTTGGGCATCCCCATAAGAATATTTTTTAGATACTTTTAATGGTATTTCTTATCTTCACTGGCAAATGAAAAAGTGACATATAGAACAATGGCATACTACTCATGACAGACCTCAACAAAGTAATAAGCTTGCCCATGGATAAGATTTTAACCTTCCAAGTTGCAAGCCTAGTTTCTAACTTCCGGACAATAGGCTACGATATATTTATTGAGCCCAAAATAACCCCCAAAGGAAGTTGAAGGTAGTTTATAGGGAGCTTACCAAGTTTGCATCCCACCAAGTTAACCCATTAGCTGGCAAGTTGTTGATCAACACCCACCACATACAAGTAGCTATTCTTAAAATTAATTTTTAGCCCAAAAACCACCTGAAAGCATCTAAGCAATCTTTTAATATTAAAAAGATACAGAGGATTTTGGTCATAGAGAATTACTACGTTGTCAGAATATTGAAGGTAAGAAACACTGGTGCTAGTTGAGCCAACTTCCACTCCCATAATGAGTTGAATGTCCTTGGCTTTGTACATGAAAGCACTAAAGGCTTCCATAACAAGATTAAAAAGCATGAGAGAGAGCAGCTAGCCTTGTCTTAGTCTTTTCCCCATTTGCACTTCCCTTGTAGTTGAGCCATTAACAAGAATTGAAATTAAGGTTGTCGAGATACAAGACTTAACCTACATGTGCCATTTGTCATCAAAAACCATAATTTGCATGATTAAATCTACGAATTCTCGAGAATGCTGTCAAAGGCCTTTTCAAATTCAACCTTAAGAAAAATACCCCCTTTACCATTTTTCTTCTTGAAATCAATCATCTCATTAGCAATAAAAGCATAGTCAATTAATGGTCTACTCTGAATGAAGGCAAATTGGTTAATGCCAACAACTTCATAAATTACCTTCCTTAGTCACAAAGCAGGAGCTTTGGAAATGATCTTGTGAAGACATCCCACTAAGCTTATCAGCTTATAATCGTTGAAAGTAATAAGGTTTGCACACTTGGGAATCAAGGTGATGAAGGAGGTGTTGACCCATTTTTTCATGATTCCCATTTGTTGGAAATCATAAATGAACTTCATCACATCATCTTTAATGACTTGCCACTAACTTTTAAAGAAGCTAAAATTAAAATCGTCGAAACTCGGAGCTTTGTTACCAACACAAGAATTGATAGCATCTCAAATTTCAATCTCCATGATGGAAGTTCAAGGGAGGATGCAGATTAGGTCTTTAATTTACACATCTACAGTTAAGTTCTTTAAGCCTTACCACTGTCTTACACGTATAATATTTTCCAAAATGACTAGCAACCACATCTTTGAGCTCTTTAACAGAGGCAGAATTGTGAAAGTACCTCATATTATAATTACCATTAAATTATTATTTGAATCGGGATTTTTGGTGCCATGCCTTCTCTTCAACGCGTAAAAGATTCCAAAACACCCCTTTCAATTTTGCCAATTCCTCCCTTTTTTCAAAACCAATGGCCCCATGCTGAATTTCACTTTTGAGTTGGTGGATTTCTAACTCAAGATGCTTAATTTTTTCGCCCGTGTTACCGAAAACACTTTGCTACCATTTTCTTATGCTCTATTTTGTGCCCCTTATCCGATGCCAAATAGATGCATTTTTTCTACGCAAGCTCACAGATCCTTGCCAAGCTTCAACAAACATATCATTGCAAGTCTCTTCTTTAAACCAATAATTAAAGAAACGAAAAGGCTTTAGATCCCAATCGAATCCTCCAAACACAACATCACTGGGTTATGGTATGAGATGGATTCCGTGAGGCACTTTTGCATTAAGTTCGAATAGCATTCAAAAATTTCTACTGCTACCAAGAAGCAGTTCAATCTACTAAAAAAGATACCCTCTCTACACCTATTATAGGTAAAGTTCCCCCTAATAGGATCCTCCAACTAATCCTTAAGCTCCCTAAGGTGTCTAACACCACTAAATTCACTAAGGTATTTTTATCCTTGATTAGAGCTACGCAGGATTTATTTTCTTATTTAGTCACAAACACCTCCTTTAAAGGAGTGGGTACCACCAAGTATTTTTCTCTCCTATTCACAGGCGTACTCGCTCTCACTGGCCTAGCGACCCTACCACGTCTACCTCGCCCCCCTACGGGGTGTGTGCCCTTGGCCTATTAGTCATCTCAGTAAGGGCATCTTGCTCCCCTACTTGTCTTAAGGTGGCCCGTGTCTTAGGTGGCATTCTTACCTAGACAAGAGTAAACACCTATCATTAACAACAGTTAAAGAGATAAAGTGGTTTCTAAGATTGAGAATCTATGCGGTCCTTTGATCGTAAAATGTGCTGCGATTCACACTTCACAACCGAAGTTCCCACATAATTTCCCGACATTCCGCTGGACCAACAAATGGAAGCCCTAGGACCTAGACAAACCTAGAGCTCTGATACCAACTTTGTCACGACCCAATTTCCCGGGCCATGACCGGCGCATGAGCTCAATGAGCATAGCTCACTAAGCCCAAGCAAGCCGATCCATTTACCTTTACTTAACAAATTTATCATATCATGCATACACACACACCTTTTTCTGGGTGTGAACATAGCCAAAACATAATGACATTATCGATAATAATATACATGCACTATACCAGTCATGTATTTAGCAATTTACATTGCATACACATATTCACATTGTTAGATTGTATACACAATACAAAATGACCCATGACTTCCAGCGGAGACATTTACAATAAAAGGAATTACTATCGAATGCTAGACACATACCCAGGAGATGCACTACGGGGACTCCTCGATCTAGGGTCCAATAGTCACCTGATCTAAAAACATGAATTTTTTTATAAAACGTGAGTACAATACTCAGTGAGTGAACAAAAAGAGAACAAGCATACAATAAGGAATGTTTCTCGAAATCATGATGCATTCGTTTTCTCAAAACCATGCAATTGTTTTAGCTATTTTAAACCCCTCATGAGTAAATCACTTTACAAAAATCCATGCTCAACTATGGTACCAAAGAAATGGGAAATATGGCAAAAACCCACAAGTTAGCAAAATGGACAGAAAGTTTCTCGCTGTAACGAACTTCATTCTCGCTGCAGCGAGAACCAGAACATCAAGCAAAAAGTCTCTTTTTTCCCTTAAAACAAGTCATCTTGCTAAAATAACAATAGCAACATGTAACACATGTAAACTTCCAAATTTCAACAAAACAAATGCTTACATATTTGCATTTACAACCATATACCCATCATCAACATGCACACCATCCCATCATCATCATCATGCACATCATCCCATCATCATCATCTCATATGCAACGACTTATGCTATTGTCACTAGGGGGTGGGAGATCACGAAGCATCCCCCCCTTCACTCGACAAGAGGTGCACTTCACTCCGGATCATGAAGCAACGGAGCAATCCCTTCCCTCCACTTCCAAGCTTCCCCCCCTTCACTCGGTAAGAGGTACACTTCACTCCGGATCACGAAGCAACGGAGCAGTCCCTTCCCTCATCTTCCAAGCTTCCCCCCCTTCACTCGGCAAGAGGTGCACTTCACTCCGGATCACGAAGCAACGGAGCAGTCCCTTCCTTCCTCTTCTAAGCTCTTGGGCGGAGAGGTGGGAGATCATGGAGCATCCCCCCCTTCGCTACGAAGGCAACAACGGCTTAAGCATCCCCCCTTCACTCGACAAGAGGTGCACTTCACTTCGGATCACGAAGCAACGGAGCAATCCTTTCCCTCCTCTTCCAAGCTTCCGAGGTAAAAAAATTATGATTTTACCCCTATACTCTGAAATGTACCGGAATCAAATTATTTCTATTTTTCAACCTCAAATAACACTAACATTGATCAATATTAACCAAATAAGGCAAAAAAACTCATTTTTTAATTGAGCTTGACAGGGTCTCACAGACTTGCTCAAGATGAAGGCAGAAAGCAGAAACTAGAAAGGGTAGTCAACAGAAACCAGATCGAGCGAGACTAAAGATCGGACGCTGACAGACGACAGTCAGTAGAAACCAGAAAGGGAGAGAGACGAGAGTGGAGAGTGGAGAACTAGAGATGAGAGATTAGGAGTCACGGGAAAGGACAGCAAAAATTAGAAAGAGGAAGTGGGGATTTAGGTTTAGGAATTTTTTTAGGTAAAATTTCAAAAATACTCTTTGGTTAGTTCGATTAGATATTTTTCTAATCGAAACCGAATCGAAGTAATTACACTAACCGAATTACTTTAACCAAATTAACCGAACAACCTAGTATGAATCTTGCTGTAGCAAAAAACTTTCTATTTTTATCTCCTATCTTGTCCAATTGCTGCCCTATTTTTCATTTCTTTGCTACCATATCTAAGCATGGACTTCTAACATTAAGGACTAAATGAGTTAAATTTAAAATGAAGACGTTTAGTGAGAAACCCTCGACCAGTTGAGAAACCCTCATTCGGCTAATAACTAAATCCCAACGTCGCTACACTGCAGCGAGAATGCCTTTCTGCTGCAGTGAAGATTCGTTGTCGTATTTGACTTGCTTACATATCATTGAAGCTCTCATTCTTCAAATAGTTCGTTATGTATGGGTTCATGAATTTCAAATGATTAATCATTTAAGGCTTGATGAGGGGTTTTTAATATAAATGGAACTAAATTGTATTGTTTTGAAACAAGTGCATCATGATTTTAAATTCTCCCTTGTTGTTGCTTGTTCCCTTCCTTGTTCACTCACTGGGTTTATACTCACCGTTTTTAAACTTCATGTTTTTAGATCACGAGGCAGCCGGTAACTAGGATGAAGTGTCCTTGTAGACTTGTATCCATCTTTTGGTAGGTGTCTTGGCATTCAGTAGCTGTACATTCGTCTAGGTCCTTCCACTGGAAGTCAAGTATTATTTTGTTGTGTATAGACAAACCTAATGTAAATTGTTAAGACACATGTTGTAGACAATGTATATATACTTGTTGGTATGCCAGTATGAGATGGCAATGTGTAGTATTGTTTAGATTCTAAGTTATGAAATGTGACTTAACAGTTTATGATAGAATGATAAACATGTCAGATTAATAGGCTTGCTTGGGCTTAGTGGATTATGTCCATTGGGCCCATGCGTCGATCAAGGCCCAAAATTTGGGTCGTGACAACAAGTACCCTACCCAAACAAGCTACTGATCTATAAAATAAAATAGAAGAAAATAACAAGTGAGTCATAAAGGCTCCGTGAATGGATACTAGAAAAAAGACAAGCCAAGGGGAAGAGTTTTTTGTAATAAATCATGCTTTGCAAAAACACATGATAATCATATAAATCCTTTCGATGACAATGACTTCATCTCCACACTTCCATAAATGCATTTGAAACTTAAAGTGCATTAAAAGGCAATAACCTCAACTTACAAAACATTTACGAGGAGAAATCGAAAAGGAGTTATCAAACTCATGTATTCAACATCATTCATTCATAACATGAATGTATCATCCAATAATGATTCGTATCATCATTTCCATATAAGACAATAGTCGTCAAGTCACCAATCATAGGCGTTACTATATCCATTATATAAGTAAGAAGTCAATACACATTATTAACAAAGACAAGGGAAGAATGGGTACCTTCACCCAATTCATCCTTAGGGTATTTTTACCCCCACACTAAGCTTGAGGAGGGGAAAAGTTGTATGTTCGCCCAACCTTGTCCTTATGGCTTTTTTACCCCCATATCGAAATTCATAGATGGAAAAGATAGCACGTTTACCGATCTTAACCCTATGGTATCCTTACCCCCACACTAGGTTTTTATAAAGGAAAAATATGGTACATTTACCAACCTCATTCCTACTATATTCTTACCTTCACATCAAGCTTTTATAAGAAGAAGAGATGGTACATTCTCCAACCTTGTCTCTATGGTATTCTTAACCCCACACCGAGCTTTTATAAGTGAAAAAGATGGTATGTTCATCAACCTCAACCTTATGGTATTCTTACCTCCACATTAGGTTTTTATAAGAGGAAGAAATGGTACGTTCACCAACCTCATCCCTATGGTACTTTGACCCCCACACCGAACTTTTATAAAGGGAAAAATGGTACGTTCAACAACCTCATCCTTATGGTATTTTACCACTACACTGGGCTTTTATAAAGGGAATAGATGGTACATTTACCAACCTAGACCTTATAGTATTCTTACCCCCACACAGGGCTTTTATAAAAGGAAGAGATGGTACATTCACCAACCTCAACCTTATGGTATTCTTACCTCTGTACCAGGCTCAAATCAACATATCACACAATTAAAAATTCTTACGAGATCTTACCCAGATCAAGTATCAAATAACAAATCATGATATTCACATGAACCTTGAAATGGTGGAGACCTACTCATCCACATTCATTTTCTCAAAGAGATGTCGCATTACCCATATTAACCTATAGGCTATAATAATCGAGGAACTTTTGAACAAAATCATTTAAAAGTGCTTGTCCCCCTCATTGAAAACCAATACATTGTAAAGATATTTACTACATAGTAGATTGAAAACATCCTTGAAAACTTCATTTCTCATACAATGTGATTGATAACTCTACTATATAGAGTTATTTTAACACATTTTGAGAGCTTAAGTAGTTAGATCTTTGAGATTTTAGGTTCGAATCTTTAGTTTTTTAGATGTTTTTTTTCGTTTATGGTTGATTATATGTTGAGTAACTTAATTTAAGTTATTTTAGTTTAATTTTACTTTATTTTGTTTTATATTACTTTAAGAATAGTTATTCTTAATTTATCCTATTACTTTTGTAGGAAATTTGATGAAAAAGGTTCATTTGATGAAAAAACCGTACAAATATGTGATGGCTTCATTCATGTATGCTGTAGTATTTCAAGGATAACTTGAGCTACAGAAGTCCAATAGATACAATTCTTGATCCATTGGAAATCTAAGAGACAGGCTACAACTTTCATGTTCACCACTTTACCAAGTTCAGATCAGATTAAGGTGAAAATCGCATTGGAAGATGCTAGATTACTGTTATTCTGCACAAAGCAACACATTAAGTGAAGGGCGTATCCTTGAGTTGCTTAAGGCTGTGGTGTCTAGGAAGCCAAGGTTATAGTGTTGAGAAGAGCAAGGCTATGAATTTTGTGAAATAAAGGGCATCATACAAAATCTCGAGAGTAAAGCATCGCGGCACCACAAGACAAGTCATAACTCCACAACGCTAAGGAAGGTAGCGCCGCGATGCTTGAGACATTTCCAAAAATAAAAATTTTTGTGAGATTTTGGAAATTAGGTTATTTGTGGCTTATTTAAGGATCCATTTTCAGAGGTTCTTAATAGAGGACGACAAACAACTATGTTGGAGAAAATGAGCCAAAAACATAACAAGAAAGCAAGAGAATTTGAGAGAGAATTGAGATCAAAAGCTTCAACTATTAGTTTCTTTCTCTACTTTTGTGTTTCTCTTATTTTCTTTGACTTGGATTAATGGCTAAATTTCTTTGGATGATGTTTTTATTAGTTATTATGAGCTAAATTATCTTTCTAGAATTGTGGTGGATTTCAACATGTAATCTGAATATTTGTTTCTTTTTTATTTACTATGAATGTGTATAGTTTTGCTTATTCAAATTTGCTCTTAATGCATTTGATTGTCTTGCCAATAATTAACTGATTTGTGAATCTAATTGAGACTTGACCGAAAGATTTTAAATTAGACTAAGTTTTGAATAGCATATGTTCACATAATTTAGGTGATTTAATTCGCGATTAGGGTAGTCATACGCTAGTTGCTATACATAATCAAATTAAAACATTAGCTTAATGAACCTTTTTTAATTGATTACTATAGACAAATAATGACCCAATTAAGTTAGGCATATGTGCAAGCATCTCGACAGAGACTTGTACATAGCTTTAGATTCTAGGTTAGTAAAACCATCAATGAATATAAATAATATGAGAAGCTGGTATCAGATAAAATGTTGAATGAACCCATAATCTTAGGTTTAGTCTATTGGTTTTCTCAAAGGAAATTTTAGCTTTGTTAATTAATTTAGTTTTTGCTTTAATTTAGTTTTAATTAATTTTTTAAAAAATCAAGTTGCTTGAATAAGATTAGTTTGCCATAATTTTAGTACTTAATGAAGATTTAGGAACAAATTCCTATGAGATAAGGTTCTGGACTTACTATCATATTACTTGTTCGATACGTATACTTGTGTATACTAATTCACAACAGTGATTTAACGAAACAATATAGCATCCATATCATGCAAAGTAATTCTATTGATAAAACATGCTCAACTTTACTGTATAAAGTACTTTATGTTGGTCCCATTAATATGTGCTAAAGGGGGATGAATAGCATAATTTGGCTCTTGACAAGATGTCGAGCTAATTTCCAAAACTTAAGTAAAAACAGAGTATAAGGTGCACAACAATTTAGAGTGGTTCAGTCTAAGACCTACATCCACTACCTTGATTATCCAACCAAGGATTTTCCTAATGATTTACTAAGAATCCGGTGAAATTCACAAGCTTTCACCAAGCTTTTACAATGGCTTTTTGCAGGCTCAACCAAAACCTTTACACTAGTTTTTCACAAGCTCAACTAAAACCTAAAGTGGTTTTCCAAGGCTCAATCACAACCTATAACATTCAGGCTTTCCCAAGCTTGAACAACCCCTTAGAGTGACTCCTTCACTCTTAGTATACAAGAAGAGAAGTTAAAGAAAGTACCTATGATCACAAGTTGATCTGATTGGTACAAGATTGAGTGCTAAATACAATGACAGAAAGTAGGCATTTAAGTGCAGACAAGTGCAGTGAAGCTTTTTGGTTTTNGACAAGTGCAGTGAAGCTTTTTTGGTTTTTCTTCTTTCTAAAGCTCAAATCTCATTCAAGGCTTCAACAAAACTTGTTTCTCATTGTTGGAAGACCCTTTTATACTTGGAGATGCAACTCTGATGGCAGTTTGACAGTTTATATCCGTTGGAAACAGTTGAGGATGAGTTCTAGCCGTTAATTTGTCTTATAGTGTTTTGGTTCAAATTGCAGATAGAGAGCTCTTAGTCGATTAACTTGGTTGACTAAGTTGATTTTGTTTCTCGTTTGCAGATTCTGGCAAAGGGCACTTAGTCGACTGACTTGGTTGACTAAGTTGGTTTTGTTTCTCAAACTCTTTAGCCTGCCATTTCTCTAATTTGAAACTTGGTCAACCAATGTTCTTCCTTGTTAAACCAACAAGCTTCCTCCTTGTTATTCAGTTGATTTTATCCTTCTTTTTTTCTTTCAAAAATACTTTTTGAAGATTTAAGAAATTAATTTCATGTATTAATTTTCTGCACACTTAAGTAAAGGAATTAGGCACAAATAAATGGGAATGTTTTATTATCATCAAAAACTAATGGAGCCAACAATCTCTCCCTTTTTGATGATGACAAAACACTCATTGATAACAGCATAGTGACATTTTAAATTCTTTTTAGTTTTTTACAGGAATTGAGAATTGCTCCCCCTAAGTATAAGCTCCATCTTAGTGTGTGCATATTTTGCTTATTTTATTTCAACCAGTTTTATTCTCATCATATAGACAATGATATTGTATATTTAGAGAATATATATGTGCAGCAATATAAAGTGATTTGCATCTAGAGATTTTCAACTGTAAGTTTTGACAGATTTTTATCTATGTTCCAGCAGCTATCAACAGTCAATTGATTTCATATTGTGTCTACATCTTCCACATTTCAATTGATATGCTATATGCTTCATCTATAACTCATTCTCATCAGACATTATATGAATATTATCTATCAGCATATTAGCAGCAGATTTTGTTTATGACAGTCAACATATCAAAACATCAGCATATTTCAATTTACAGCTGTTAAATATCATAAATATGTCAGCATTCATATTTCACATATATCCAAATAAATAACAAAATTAAAGCTAAGTGTTTAAGTGCCACCAAGGCATAAACAACAGTTGAATAAAAAGTATTTCAAAAATGCCCCTGGACTAGTTTTGCTTCTTATCTCCTATTTCTCTAATTTCATGCTCCCTTGGTTCTTCTTTCTTTCATTTCCTAGGTTATTGGTTCCTCTACCCTAACATTTTTTTTTGTAAACATTATTTTCTGGTTCCTACTCCCCCTTTTTGTCAACATCAAAGGAAGGGGATTCTACTCATCGGATAAAGCAGAGGGAGAGGATTTAGTTCCATAGAAAGGGTTAAGAGGAAACAAAGAGGGTTCTTAGAGAGGAGATGACTTTCTAGGAGAGGAGTCTAGAGAAGATCTGTCTATAACATGAACTGGACTATGAGGAGAAGAGGCTGAAACTAGTTTGGACTTCTCTGCCAATCTGGAAGACTTTTTTCTTTTAAGAAAAGTTATCTTGGTTGCCATAGTCTTCCTTCCTTTGGTTGATTGTTTTGCCTCAACTAGTGGTGCTGTGGTAACTTCTGGTTTCCTTGTTTTTGCCTTTAGTTTGGGAGTTGAAGCAGGTTTCTTTCCTTTTCTTACATTTGCATAATCTTTCTGAGTTGTTATCTTTACAGTGTCTTTTTCAACTTGTTCCTCTATGACCATTTGATGAAAAATGTCCATAATGGAAACTTCTTCTGAATTCGGAGAAGAGGCCTGTTGTTTCTCAATTTGTGCACCAACTACTTCAGTCCCTTGTTCTGAGTCATTTTTGCTTTGAGGTTCAAGGGAGGGTGATTTGGCTGGCTGTTCAACTCCTTGTGGGGAGTCCTCAGTTTGCAGAACAGCACTGGCAGACTTGTAAGTAGAGCCTTCTGCTTGAGTGCTAAAACTTGCAGACTTCTTTGCTGGCTTTGCTGAACCTTCAGCACTTTGCTGTGCAGGTGCAGTGCTAGATGTGGCAGAACTGTCTATAGCCACAGGTTCAGACGCAATGTTTCTTTCTCCTTTAGCTTGTTTTCCAACTCAGTGATTTTATCTTCCATCTTTTGTAGCTTCACTCCTTGGTCAGTCAGCTTACCATCAATCCTCATAAATAGATTAAAAATCATCTCATTCGAAAATCTAAAAAGAGTTTCTTTAGGTTGAGCAGGCAGACTATGATCTTTTCTTGGGCCAATTTTGGAGGTTTTGATAAACTTCTTTCCATCGAGCACATACCCCATCTTAATTAAGCTGCCATAATAAATGGCTTGGTCTTTGGTTTTCACCAGGTCCATATCATACGTTTTAACCCATATTCCTTTCTTCTGCATAAGGGATGTAATCACATTCGCATATGGCAAATTTATCTTATCAAGTTTGCAGGCACTTCTCATTTTCTCAATCATAAATCTCTCCAAATTTAGAGACACTCTATTAGAAGCATGCTCCATCGGCCAAAGATCTTGGAGGTTGATGTAGCTAAGACTTCCACTCCTCCCTTGAATATTTGCTACAATGAAGTAATGTAGTATCCTAATCTGTGGATTGATTATTAGACCTGAATTACTTTTAGAGGAGTATTTTTCTTTTCTTCCAGTGATGATCTCCCATAGTGAGGACGGATCATATTTCTCTGGAAGTTCAAATTCACCTACTTCACCCTCTAATTTCAGTAAGTTCCCTAAATCTCCAGCAGTCACAATAAACTCTTTTCCATTTAAATAGACATTCAGCCCATCTCTTAGTTTCTCGGTTATTTCTTTTACTGAAGCAGGCACAATTTTCTGTTTCTTCTTTTGACTTTTTGTTCTAGTTTCTTCTTTCATTGGCCTTTTTCCTTTCTTCTTCTCTGATACTTCTTTACTTTGAGATGTTCTAGCCATTTTGGTTCTAGAAATTTCTAAAGGTCTGAGTCGGTTTTAGAGGCAACTAGGAAGATTTAGGTTTTTGTTTTCAGAAAAATGGGTTACAGAGGAGAGGGAAGAAGAGGTTGGCAGCAGTTATTGCTCAGAAAACTTCTCATCTTCGTTTAAGAACCGCCTTACTTTTATTTCTTTATTATTTTAAATCTCCCTCTAAAGTTTTGATTATTTACCTTTGGCAACTCTGCTCTTTTCCTCTTTACACCCAGTAAATTAAATTTTTACCACAATTTACTCTTTTTTTATTAAACTCACTAAGTCTTATTATTTAAGGATGTCAGGCCACTCATAGTTGACTAAGAATTCCTTAGTCGACTGAATGCATTCTGATTTCAATGTGAGAGTTAAAAGATTTTCTTATAATTCTTTCACATTAACCATCCTCATATTTCTTCTAATCTCACAAAATTTATCTTCACTCAGTGGTTTGGTAGAAATGTTTGCTAATTGATGTAGAGTATTCACAAAGTCTATTTTAATGTCATTTTTCACTACATGGTCTCTAATGAAATGGTGTCTAAATTCAATGTGCTTAGTCCTAGAATGTTGCACAGGATTTTTTGATATACTGATTACACTTGTGTTGTCACAATATATTGGTACATTATGCATAATTATTCCATAATCTTTTAATTGTTGCTTGATCCAAAGGATTTGTGCACAGCAACTACCAAATAAAACATATTCAACCTCTACTGTAGATAGTGCTACTGAGTTTTACTTTTTGCTAAACCAAGACACAAGCATCCTTCCTGAAAATTGGCATGTTCCACTAGTGCTTTTCCTATCAGTTCTGCTACCAGCAAAGTCAGCATCTGAATATCCAACTAAGTTAAGAGTTGAGTTTCTAAAGTACCATATTCCTAGTTCTTGAGTGTCTATGAGGTATCTAAAAATTCTCTTAACAGCTGTTAGGTGTGATTCATTAGGCTGTGACTAAAATCTAGCACATAAGCACACACAAAACTGAATAACTGGTCTACTTACTGTTAAGTAAAGAAGGGAGCCAATCATACCTCTATAGAGCTTTTGATCTACATCTTTTCCTTTTTCATCTATGTCAAGTTTGGTAGATGTACTCATTGGTGTGGAAATTGATTTCAGCTTCAACGTATCAAATTTCTTAAGCATATCATGAGTATATCTTTCTTGATTGATGAAGATTCCTTCCTTACTTTGCTTAATTTGAAGACCAAGGAAGTACTTCAACTCTCCCATCATGCTCATTTCAAATTCAACCTACATTTCTTTGCAAAGTTCTTGCATAAAGCTTCATTAGTTGCACCAAATACAATATCATCTACATATATTTGCACAACAAGTAAATCATCTAGATATCTTTTAATGAACAACGTAGTATCGATGTTGCTTCTATCATATCCTTTTTCAACTAGAAAATTAAAAGCCTCTCATACCAAGCTCTAGGAGCTTGTTTCAATCCATACAATGCTCTGTGAAGCTTAAAGACATGATTAGATTTTTCAAAATCTTCAAAACCAGGTGGTTATTATACAAAAACTTCCTCTTGAATTAATCCATTTAAGAATTCACTTTTTACATCCATTTGGTACAACTTAAAATTCATGAAGCATGCAAAAGCTAGCAACAACCTTATAGCTTCAATCCTAGCTACGGGAGCAAAGGTTTGATCATAAACTATTCCTTCTTCTTGGTTGTATTCTTTTGCTACCAGCCTACCTTTATTTCTAACTACATTTTCTTGCTCATCTACTTTATTTCTAAATACCCATTTAGTACTAACAATAAGATGATTTGAAGGTCTAGGTACCAATGACCATACATGATTTCTAATGAATTGATCAAGTTCTTCTTGCATGGCCATTATCCAACTTTTCTCATTTTCAGCTTCTTCAAAGTTTTTAGGTTCAATTTGAGATATAAAAGCTGAAAACTTACAAGTTTCTCTAGTTGCTTCCTAGTTCTAACTCCTTGTGAAATGTCACCTATTTTTTAGTTTTGTGGGTGATCTCTAACAAATCTCCAACTTCTTGGTAGATCATCATGCTGATTTTCTGCTCTTTGTAGATTTCCTTAAAATCAGAGTTTCATTTTCTCTTTTAGATGAGCTTTCTTCATTATTTTTATTGTTCTCTAAGCTCATTTCCTCCATTTATTTTTCTAGGATTTCTATATCATCATCATCATCATGAACTTCTTTTTGTAATGCAATTGACTCATCAAAAACTAAATGGACTGATTCTTCCACGGTAAGGGTCCTTTTGTTAAAAGTTCTATAGGCCTTTGAGTTTAATGCATATCTTAAAAATATTGCTTCATCACTCTTTGCATCAAACTTCCCTAGGGGTTATTTTCCATTGTTCAATACAAAACATTTACAGTCAAAACTCCTAAGGTGAGAAATATTTGGTTTCTTACCTTTGTAAAGATCATATGGAGTCTTTGAAATCAAGGGTCTTATTGACTCTATTAAGGATATAAGTTGTTGTATTTACTGCCTCAACCCAAAGATATTTAGGTAGGTTGTTCTCACATAACATGGTTCTAGCCATTTCTTTTAATGTTCTGTTTTTCCTCTCTACAACTCCATTTTGCTAGGGTGTTCTAGGTGTAAAAAAATTGTGATCCAACCCCTTTTCATTACAAAATTTTTCAAACTCATCATTCTCAAATTTTCCTCCATGGTCACTCTTTACGCTAATTGTGGCTAATCCTTTTTCATTTTCTACTTTCTTACAATAACTTAATAATGCTTGTAGAGCATCATTCTTATGTGCAAGGAAGTATACCCAAGTATATCTAGAGTAGTCATCAATTATTACAAAGCCATGAGATTTACCTTCTAAGCTAGTTGTGCTTATTGGACCAAATAGATCAATGTGCAACAATACAAGAGGTCTCGATGTTGACACTATTTTCTTAGTCTTAAAGGATGTTCTAACTTATTTTCCTAGTTGGCAAGCATCACATATCCTATCTTTTTCAAATTTCAATTCCGGTAGTCCAGCAACAAGATTTTGCTTTATTAATTTAAACATAGTATGCATGCTTATATGTCATAATCTCCTATGCCATAACCAGCTATCATTCTCAGCATTTGCAGCAAAACATACTTCACTATTCACATCAAGGTCTTCAAGAAAAATTACATACATGTTCTTCAACCTTTTTCCTATAAATGAGATTTTATTTGCACTCATATCAATCACTTCACACTTAGTTGAATCAAAACATACTTTAAATCTTTTATCACATAATTGACTAATGCTTAATAGATTATACTTTAAGCCTTTAACTAACAACACATGACTAATTTGGGTTTGGGAACTCTTACCAACTGTACCTATACCATGGATTCTGCCTTTTGAATCATCTCTAAAGGATACAGTTCCTCCCTTTCTCTTTTCCAATTGAGCAAACAGCTCTTCATGTCCTGTGATGTGCCGTGAACAGTCATTATCCAAGTACCAAGGTTGTTTCTTCCTAAGTTGAGCTCTTGAACATGTCTCTTTTAAGTCCAACTCAACCTACAAAACAGAATTTCAGTTCTTCTTTATAGGTACCCATACTTTGATGGGTCCTTGAGTGTTAGTTGCAGTAAAGGATCCCTTAGGAACCTAAATTTTCTTAACTTTCTGCACTTTTCTTTTCTTAAAACAGTCATATGACAAATGACCATGTTTACCACAATTGTAACATCTAGGTAATGCTTTAGTTGAATATTTATTATGGTATGCATCTCTTTTTGAAGATTCATTTTTCAAGCATTTAAGAGCTGTGTTTTCATCAAGAGTTATTTGCAAGGCTTCAGACTTATTTTCCAACTCTTGTTTTAAAGACTCAAAGTTTGTTTTTGAGTGTTTTAACTTAACTTGCAAAATATTTCTTTGCTCAAAAACAAAGGTGAACTCTTGTTTGATTTGTTCCAAATCATTTTCAAGTAATGCAGTTTTTTTCTTCAATGACTTGTATTTTGAAAATTTTTTTTCAAATTCATCATAAAGGCATTCATATTCAACCTGTAAATCATCGTAAGAATTAATGCAGGGGGATGAGGGTACCTCTGTTTCATCCTCTTGTGCCATTAAACAGATGTTTGCTCTTTCCTCAGATTTTTCATCATCAGTTTCAGAGCTTGATGTGTCACTGTCCGACCATGCAGCAGCCACCATTGCTTTCTTGGATCTCTTATTTTTCTTGGGGGTTTCATCTTTCAGCAATGGACACTCGGACTTAAAGTGACCAAGTTTCTTGCATTCGTAGCAGATCATCTCCTCATTTTTATTGGAGTCATTTTTGTTCCTTATTTTCCATGAAGCGCCTTGGTCTTTCCTGAAACCTCTTCTAGTTAGCCTTCGATTTCTTCTGCTCATTAGTTTTCTGAATTTTCTTGCAACTAGAGCTAAATCTTCATCATCATCACAACAAAGCTCTTCCAGCTCTTCTTCAAGAATGCTGGCTTTAAGTGTAATGCTTTTTTCTTTTCCTTTGCTTCCCTTCCTTCTTCTTCCTTAAGCTCCAGTTCATGAGTGAGAAGAGAACCACATATCTCATCGAGAGTGATGATGTTCAAATCTTTAGCCTCTCTAATGGCAGTCACTTTTGGTTTTCAGGATTTTGGTAGGCATCTAAGCAGTCTCTTAACTAATTCATGTTCAGGGATAGGCTTGCCTAGTTGACTTAATTATTTGTAATGTTTGTAAACTTATCAAACATGCTGGTGATGTCTTCATCAGGCTCCATTTTGAACATTTCATAATTATGTGTTAAGAGAGCAATTTTGGACTCCTTTACTTGAGAAGTCCTTTAATGGATTATTCTAAGTTTTTTCCACACTTGTTTAGTTGTTGTACAGCTTGAGACTTTGTTAAATTCAGTGGGGGTCAAGGCACAATGTAATGTGTTGATGGCCTTAAAGTTTACTTAAACTTTCTTAGTTTTAGCCTCAGTCCATTCGGACTTTGGCTTAGGCATCAACTCATTTGTTATTACATTCACGGTTGAGGGCATAAAGGGTCCATCAGTTATGACGTCTCACATTTCATAATCTATAGCCCTAATATAGATTGACATTCTAGTGCTCCAATAAGAATAATTAGAGCCATCAAACAGAGGTGGTTTGTTTGTTGATTGTCCCTCAGCAACTATGGTTTTTTGTTTAGCCATTTGGATCTTCTCAAAGGATATTAAGCCTTAAAAACAGGGAACTAACTTTGATATCAATTGTTGGTCCCGTTAATATATGCTAGAGGGGGTGAATAACACAAATTGGCTCTTGACAAGAAGTGGAACTAATTTCCAGAACTTAAGAAAGTAAAAACAGAGTATAAGGTGCACAACAATTTAGAGTGGTTCGATCCAAGACCTACATCCACTATCTTGATTATCCAACCAAGGATTTTTCCAACGATTCACTAAAAATTCGGTGAAATTCATAAGCTTTCACCAAGCTTTATAATGGCTTTTCGTAGGCTCAGTCAAAACCTTTACACTAATTTTTCACGGGCTCAACTAAAACCCAAAGTGGTTTTCTAAAGCTCAACCACAACCTATAACATTCAAGCTTTCCCAAGCTTGAACAACCTTTTAGAGTGACTCCTTCACTCTAAGTATACAAGAAGAGAAGTTAAAGAAAGTACCTATGATCACAAGTTGATCTGATTGGTATAAGATTGAGTGCTAAATACAATGACAGAGAGTAAGCGTTTAAGTACAGACAAGTGTAGTGAAGCTTTTCTGGTTTTTCTTCTTTCTAAAGCTCAAATCTCATTCAAGGCTTCAACAAAAGTTGTTTCTCATTGTTGGAAGACCCTTTTATACTTGGAGATGCAACTCTGATGGTAGTTTGGCAGTTTATATCCATTGAAAATAGTTGAGGATGAGTTCTAGCCGTTAATTTGTCTTGTAGTGTTCTAGTTCAAATTGTAGACAGAGAGCTCTTAGTCGACTAACTTGGTTGACTAAGTTGATTCTGTTTCTGGTTTACAGATTCTGGCAGAGAACACTTAGTCAACTGACTTGGTTGACTAAGTTGGTTTTGTTTCTCAAACTCTTCAGCCCCTCATTTCTCCAATTTGAAATTTGGTCAACCAATGTTCTTCCTTGTTAAACCAACAAGCTTCCTCCTTGTTATTCAGTTGATTTTATCCTTTTTTTTTCTTTCAAAAATACTTTTTGAAGATTTAAGAAATTAATTTCATGTGTTAATTTCCTGCACACTTAAGTAAAGGAATTAGACACAAATAAATGGGAATGTTTTATTATCATCAAAAACTAATGGAGCCAACACTTTAAGAGGTGCACCCACTACCCTTTGAAAAGTCAATTTCTACCAACACGTGAAACTCTAATCCAGCAAATTTCTCGGAGTTCCAACCATTCCTAAACATTTAGCAATCATTGCAATCAATACTTAGTCAAGGAATCGCATAATGTTCATTCTAGGCTGTTTTGAAATGATTCGGGTTCACCTAAAACTAAATTTCTAGATTAAATCTATTGCTACTCAAATACCCATGTATTTAAATCCGTAAACTGATCATCCTTACCGTAGGTGAGTTTTAGGCAAGGAAGAAATCCATCCAAATCCTTTAGTTTGAAGGAATCAATAAATCTGGAACAACAATAGTATTTTCTAGGACTAAAAATCTTAGATTTAAAGATTCAAAGAGTGGAAAATGTCACATTTGTTTTTAAAACTCAAAACCAAGCTCAAATCTTCAAAAAATGTCNACTCAAAACCAAGCTCAAATCTTCAAAAAATGGTCATTTGGGTAGAAAATGGGTTGAGAGAGCATAAGGATTGAGAAAATACCTTTCAAAATCAATTGAGAGTCCAAAACCCTCATAGAATGTGATATATTTATAGTTTTGGGTGTGAAAATACATTTATACCCCTTTTATTTTTCAAAAATCAACATCATCTATTTATAAATGGGACCATTTATCAATATATTGGCTTTAAGATCCTTTTAAAGAAGCTCTTGGGTTGCTATCTATCGATAGATGTGTACATATATCAATTGATAAGCCTGATCTATTGATAGACGTTTAACATCTATCGATAAATATTCTTCAATTCTCTTTTAAAATCGTTTTTTTTTTCTAGGTTTATCTATCGATAGATCAAGAATATCTATCGATAGATAGGCTCCAATAAGCAAAAATAAACTTAAAAAAGTTGTCAATTTGAACTCTTTTTTGCCCCAAACTTTATAAACTATCTTTATGCATCAAAACATGAATTTTTCTAAACTTAAGTCTCAATTTAAATGCTCAAAACATACATTTACTTGTTTACCTAAAGACTTCTTAACTTAGCATCATACATCACGGTGAGATTTTACAATTTTTACAGACCAAAAAAAAAATTAAAATCGATGAAAATTACAAATCTCCATAGATTGAGTCTCGTCGGTCGAGCCCTATTGATACCTTAAAGATCCACACCCAAGCCAAGCCCAGTTCACCTATTTAAATCATAGTTTTTATATGGATATTAAAAATATTTTATATTAACATTCTATTGTTTAATATATTTTAAAAATAAAATTTATTTAAAATATATTATTTATTAATATGATAATATTTTTGAGTCAAATTGAGCTCAACCTTAAAATATCTATCCAACTTAGCCCACAAAACTAACAAGAATAGCACGATCTTTGAACTCCTTTAGTGAAAATGTCTCATTGTTCCGAAAGGGTTTGCAACCTCTCCCTCCCATTTAAACCTAAAAATTAATTTCACATATATACAGCGTGGAGTAGGCCTAACCGCCTAAGGTAGAAATAAGGCTTGCGATGATTGAACCCCTAACCTTAAACCCAGAAGGTGAAGGGTGCAAAGTGTTTCAGAAATCATCACAAGACCCTTTTTTGGGACGAATTACTTAAGAACTTAGGAACTACTCTTTAGGCGATAAATTACTAATTTGATCAAACGTAATTCAAACCATAATTTATTGAAAGAAATTAATACTTGCAAGATATAAATAAGAAAGTCTATAAATTTTGAATCAAACGAAATATAGATGGATTCCTTTTTCCCATCACTTTTTCAGAGATCCAAACATATATTTTGGAGGGCTGTTCTATAGAAAGGGATAAGTAGTACAACAACTTTAAGGTGGTACAACCACGATTTTGATATTTATCAAGTGTAGCTATAAATCTAATGCATAGTGGGGCACTCAAATTTACTATTTATATCGTTACTTCAGCATTTAATAGCGGATCTATCAACCTGTATGTAATTGGACTCAACCGCCCTTACAATCGGTTAATCGTAAACCAAAAACTTCTTGTTTTAGGATCCATTTATAGCCAGTAAAACCTTTACTGTATAAAGCCAGAAACATATCCAGTTTGCTATTTGCATAAGTTGTTAAGAATTTTTTTTATCTTCCAATATTATCCATGCCCAATGGTACATATGAACAAGAGAACACTTCTTTGTTTACATACTTGTATTTTAAATTTCCAACTTAAAATCTCTGACTTCTGTAATTATAATATATATGACCACAACATATATGGTCATCTTAAAACCGAAACCTCTAAGTTCCTTAAAGAATTAATTACTGTCAAATTTACATGATCATTGATTGAGCGATTAATGCCATTAAATAATTTTCTCTGATCTTTGAATTTTCTTGTTCTTCCTCTGAGACATTTTAAAGAATGCAACATTGCTTTAATGAATGCATTTGACAGTCCTAACCCTGCCATCACATAATTTTCTTTCTCAATCCAAACTAGTGGTCAGTGTTTATTTCTGTGATCTAAAATCTGACAATTCTTAATGGAAATTTGTACTATAAAGCTTTAAAATAAATATAACTACAAGTCGGTTCCTAATACTGTTACTCTACTTTAATTTTGAGGTACTAATTGTTAATATGATCTAATTTTTTCAGCAGCATTATTACTGCCGTGAATTGATTTAATATTGTATCTATAGTCTATAGTTTATTTGTTCAAATTATTAATGTAAACCTTGTGCAGTAAGGTTTCACAATTATGCCTTTTTCATATATAAGAATCAACGAATTTATTTGCATATGTTTTTAAAATTAACAATGTACTTGGATCTTGCCCTTAGGGGATAATATTGCATAGCCTGGCTTCTTGAGTGTGGTTGGGTTTCTTTCTGGTTGCCTCCATTCTATGTATTGAAAATTAATTTTAACATAATAACAAATACTAGTAACTAATTTAGACTCCTTTTATTTGATACTTTTTTTCTATTTATTTTTTTACTTTTTTATTAATTTTTTAAAAATTAAATAACAAATAATATAAATATAAATCAAACCAAATCTTAATTAATTTGAAACAATAGGGTTAAAATAAATTCTAACATTCATGAAAACTAATTTTTAGTATATGTTTAAAGTTTCAAACCAATATACCAACTTATTTTTAATTTATGAAAAATAATCCTAATTTTCTTGTATTTTTTATAATATTATTCTTGATCAGGTGAAATCTATTAATTCTCACTGCTTAAAAATCCAAAACAGAAAAAACTTAGAGGCTACCATTATAATTGCTGCCGCATTTAAAAGGCTGAAACGTTCCTTACTAGTAATTCTTTTATGGCTTCATGGAAAATGCTGGCTATAATTCCTAGCTTGCATAAGGAATTGTTCAATAAATAGTTTCTGACTTGAGTAGGTGGAAATTTATCCAAATGCAATTATATTTTCATTTTTTTCTTTGATTTTGGTGCATTAAAGTTTGTTTAAATTCATGCAATAATTTTGACAGTCGTGCATTTAATTTACCAACCTACGTAACCTTCGCAAGACTGGTAAGTTGAAGATTTTCTTTTTTATCTTTTTAAGCAAAATCATATTTTTTTTATTATAGAAAATATGACAGGATACCATTATTACAAATAAAACACTCATTTGATTCCATGATAAACTAACTAAACACTAATAGCATATCTTGATTGCGATTAAAATCCTTTTCGCAAGTTCATCAGTTAAGTCATTATATGTCCGAAGAATATTGGTGTATTTGAACATTAAACAAACACAAAAAAAAAAAACTCTGCTAATATAATTTGATGCAGTACTCATTTTTCTGTTTTCATATGATATGTCCATAATGTAAAGTTATCTCCACAGGTTTTATTTTGAATAAGTGCACGCCTGCCAATTGAAATTCGCGGAATTTGTCATTTTCCTTCATCTTTTTTTTTTTCTGTTTATTTAGTGGTGTATGGAGTTTTTTTTTTTTAAGAAAAAAAATAGAATGTCATTCATATTGAATATAGGGTTTGAAGCCTTTATGCTTGTACATGTAAAACATATTGATATCGGGAGTTATGGAGATTTAAAGCAGAATAAATACAGACCAAATTGCACGCAACTTGATACACCGACTAAGCATGTTAATCTTCAAAACTAGAACAAACAATCCATAAGGCATTTAATCTGTATGTTTCTTTTCCTTAATCCATAAGGCAATTATACCTTGTACTTCATCCATTATCTTTATCACCCGGAAATTTTTTACTACTTATTTTCTCATAAACTTTGACAAATTTAATATGCTTTTTTTTCTTCTTTTGTATATCGATAGGGGCTGAGTTATATAAATAAAGGTTATAATTTACTATTTCATAAATCAAACCTCGCTTTATCTATTTAAGGTTTAAATATGAGAGTTTTAGATCTTTAAATTGGAATCAACTCGAATATTTGACTCATTGGTTGATGTATAATCCCCTGTTTAAAGAGCAGATTCGAATCCCTCCTCTCTCAATTATCAAAAAAATATAAAATTTTACACCCGAATATTTAACTCATTAGTTGGTGCGTAATCCTCTTGATTTAAAAGTAGGGTTCGAATCTCTCCTCTTTCAATTATAAAAAAAAAATTAAAATTAAAATTTTAACAAAATAGTTAAACTCTACCAGAATTTTCAACATAAAAAAAAAAATGAAACTAAAATTTTGATTGCAGAGGTCTTGAGAGCAGATAAAAAGGTTTTGTTACAAATTGAACAAATGATCCCTTACTTATAATCCCAAGCTTAAATTGCTAGGTAAACTATTGATTTGATTCATTAACATGCGTCATAAATGCAAACCCATTAGATCATAAAACATAAGCAAAATGTATTCTTCAAAGATTAATAATAAAAAGGCGAAAGAGAATAGAGCACCTTTCCCCTTTTACATACATTTTTTTTTGAAAAGTGAAGTTAAGTTATCATTCCCTAAAATGGGTGGACAAGAAGGACCCTTGTATGGATGGTCGCGGAGCAGTCTTTTGGGGTGGATACCCTGCGTATACAAAAGTCAAAACATATCTAACATGCTTGCAATCGAGATCTGACAACACAGACTACACAAGGACTCTGTTCATATAAAGGGCAATTATGGTTCCTCACACTAACCCACTCATCCCAATGCAACCATCTTTTCCATACGTTGCATTAGGTGACAGGCCCATAAACAAATACAGTTCTTTAAACAGTATGCACGGTAACATTTTACATACTTTAACGCGAGGAATTTAATTGAACTCAGACTTTGGACCACTGACCCTCATACCAAGAACTAAAAAGAACCCTTTAACTAATCTAAAAAATGCTAAACCTTAAAGCTATGTTTGGTTCAAGAAAATGAAATCCATAGATTTAATTTTCTGTTGTTTGGTTGACATGGAAAAAATAATAAAACAAAATGTGGGGATAACCTACCACAAATATTTTCTCTTGCTTTCCCATAAAAGAGTGATATCGGTTTGATAACTGCAAATATAGGTTAATTGGCAATAAAAAAATTGAATTTTGGTAGCAACATTAATTTTAAAGCTTTAATTTTGCTGATTTAGTAAAGCCCTTAATTTCTACTGTTTGAGTGAATAGAAAAAAAAAAGGTACTTGATATTTTCCTTGTCATCCAAACAAGGAATTTTTTTTTTCTGCCCTTCTTTTTCTTTTCCCTTAATTTTTTCGTAATGACTTCCTCTTTTGGAGATTTTTCGTAACCAAATGGAATCTAAGTAAATATCTAAGAATTGATATTATTACAAAAATAGTTAAAATATTATTTTAAAAAACCAATTTGTATTTAATGCATTATTTTTACCAAATTCAAAAATATATTTTTTTATATTAATTATAATTTTTTTTAAATGTCATTTTAATTAGTGTCACTAAACACCGGTTAGCATTTCCCTTCTTTTTAAACCTATGCAACTTTCATATTTCTTTTTCCTTTAAGCAATTAAGTTTCTCTTCTTTTTCCGATGCATGTGTAGCATGCATATTAACTATACTATTTTAATATAAAGTTCGACCAAAATCAATTCGGAGGCTGAAAATTTTATCAACATGTTCTTAAAATTTTCCATATTGGGGTTATTGGTTTCCAGAAGCATATGCAGCTACAAAAATTGACTAGCTTGAAACATTCAAAGCTTGTGCCCAAGTTGTGGAAAGGTTCCCCTACACCGACGTGTAATTAAATGAAATCAATGATTTTTGTAAACAGTGCAAGTCAAGATTATAACTTAAAAACATTTAATGTTTGTTTTCTTTTCTTCTTTTTTCAGTCATGGAGGAAGACTTTCTCGTAAGCAATTCTTCTTTCCTCAAAAAAAACGTGTAGATAAATATTAAGTGGTAGAGAAGATGATTTGTTGAGAGTTGCTATCGTGATATATAGCTTTCCACGGGTTAGTCTACCCATTTATGTGTTCAAAGCCTCCCTATTTGAATGTGGAGAGAAGCAAATTAAAACCACCTAAAAGGCTGATATATATCTATTTTTCAAAATCCATGTGAATGTATTAAATTTTAGCTAACACAAAGTCACAAGCTTTAAGATAAGTGAACTCAAGTTATGGCCAAAATTGTTGACACGAACAGTAACATGACTATTGTAGTTGTAACCATCACAACGGTAGCTTATAAATTGTAAAAATAAATAAATTTTTCATCAAATTTAGATTTTAAAGAGAGAGAGTGAGATGGTATTTATGAGATGAGAGAAGATTATCTTTTGATGGCGTAAATTATATATATATATATATTTTTTAATTTATGACATTTGATTAATGTAATTAGCTAGGAGGTTTGATGTTAAAGGAGGTAGCAGAAAAGTGGATATTTGTACATTCAAATTTTTGTAAAGTTGGCTTTGATGATTTACGCAGAGAAATTATAGCATATAAAAATGTAGACAGCTAACGTGATTTATTCGGCCATCTTCTAGACTTGTATGTGATATTCAGTAGCAGACTGGTTGAAGACTTGTCGTGAAGATGGCCTTAATAAACCACAATGGGTTGCTGATTCCTTGGTGCAGAAAAATTTTATAGATATGTAGAAACAGGAGATGGGTTCAAATTAATGTGGACAAGAAATGGTAGCGCAAGAAATATATAATTACCTAATGCAATAAAAACATTGTAAATTGTGACTTTCACAACTTTAATCATATTAATATCAAAACTACTTACCGATCTAAATTTATGCCTATGTTGTCTGAAACCGAAAAGGGTAGAGCGGGGCGTTTCATTGACACCTCATTAATTCTATTATGATTTTGAATGTCAAGCCATTTTTGGGATTTAAGTTCTCAGTCCAGGCTGATCGACAATGCCCCAAAGGAAAAGCAAGCCCAGGCTTAGCTGTGCATTTATCAAAGAGGAACTAGTTTTGAGGTTACATCCCCTACCTTTCTTACATTGACAGATGCAGATGCGTTAAAAAGGACTCTTTTCTGTTTCATTGGATCCTTGCTTCTTCATTATTGCATTCCCCCTTTTGTTGGGGGTTAACTGTGAAAGCCTAGTACACGTCCACTGTCAAATTTGAACTTTTGCTAAGACTGCATTGAGCTCCTACAAAGCGAAATTAAGGTGTGACAGGCAAAAAGACTCCCATAAATCTCTTACATTATCTTCACCGTATACAAAATGTTATGTGCTCAAACCTTATTTAGTGCCACACAATGTGTTGCGCCATTGTTGCTTCATAAATTTCTTGGAGTTGGCCCTACCTATCCCTGCCAATCACCATTACCACTCAACTTGTAATGAGCTCGCATATTCGCCTTATCCTGATCGATACATAAGTTGTATAGAACTAGATAAACAGATGAGGGATCATATCTCTTTCCAGGTTTGCTCGGGCCAAGAGCCAAAGACCCCAGAGTAACAAGTTTTGGACCAGACCTAACGTAAATATTTCTCTTCCCATTCTTACCCAGACGAGGAGCCTACAGAGAACTGAGTAACAAGTTTTAACCTTGGAACTTGAGAAATTAGACCAGCATAAATAATTGACGAATCAGATTTCTCTTCCAATTTTACTTGGTCGAATAGCCTACAGAGAACTGAGAGTAATAAGTTCTGTACTAAACTGATTAATTTGAAGTACAGCCGATGCTGGAGTTTAAAATATCCGCTTCAAGCCTTAAACATATGCCATTAAAAAAAAAAAAAAGCCTTAAACATACAGTAAACTGAAGCAATGTATCAGGACCATAATACATCTCAGAGCCCAAAGCCTGAGTCTATGCTCACATTCCAATGAGCACTGGACCAGAAAACTGCATGAATGCATATACCTTTGAATGCAGTAGAAACAGAACAGAACTCAGGATATCAGAACCATTGATGAAAGAGATATTTTTCTAAAAAAAATGGCCTCACCCATTAAATCAAATTCAAAGTAACGTAGTCTTATTTTATATTCAGATTGTTACATTGGGTGAAAGAAAATCTAGGAGAAGGATTAGATTAGATGCATTAGCTTTCCTTTTAAGTAACATAAATTCTCCAATCATACATGAATGTAATTTTGGTGTCAATTTATGAGATCATCAAGCATGCAAATAGATCAAATGGATTAGAAGCACAGGTTGACACCAGTGCAAGGAATTTACTCTTGGCAAGTTAGCATCATAAAAAATCACATCCAAAATTGTTTGTTAAGTTTAGATTTCAAGGTCGGTAACTGCAACTTATGCAACAACCTATGATGTCTAATATGAGCCCATATTGAGCCAACTATCTCATATTATGCATGCTCATTATAGATTTTATCTTTCTCAATCAGCTCAAGGGTGCTGACTACAATTCTAAGACAATACAATATCATCATAGGTTTAGTTAGTGTAAAGGTAGTTCGAGTCAATTAACAACAGTTACTTAACAATGACTATGGATTGTACAGACGATTTATATTGTGCACAGCTTCAGTGCTTCCATTCAAAAGAGATTGGGAGGACAAAAGGGAAAAAAGGCCATATAACTTACAATGAATGGTACTTCAAACTTACACTTCAATAAACAAGGATTTTACAACTTCAACGCATTGCAATCAGAACATATATTTTGAAAAATATCTTAGCCTAGTCCTCCAAGATCTGCTGTCTCTCAAGCTCAATAACATGTTCGGTCAAATGGCTTGCAGTGCCATTTGTTGTCTTGTTATTACCCTTGCACTGCAACAGTTGCTGCTGAAGACTCCGCACAACTTCATTAAGTCTCTGAATGTTCTTTTCTTGTGACAAGATGATCTGCAATGAGTGATAGATTTCCACTAGAAGTTAATCAGAAGTTAAATGACTGCTGGAAGATGAATCATGACAAGAACATACAGCCTCATTATAATTTGCTTCCAGACACAATTATTTCCGAGTACCTAGTTCCTGCCTTTTGGCATATCAGAGATTGAAATACCAATATTCCTTCTAGCATAATGAGAATATGTGGGATTAGAGCACCATGATTAGTGTAAGAAGGAAATTAATATATCGAAGCAAGAACATTATTAGCAGAAACAGAACAAGCTCACAAGGCATAAATTTCCGCCAAATTGAATATATTGAAGCTTTCCACAACGACATTTTCAGGTTTTATTAGATAGGGCCTATACAATGAGTAATCCTCTTAGGTTAATCAGTAATAACATCGGATTTTCTTGAGGAAAAGACATAAGCATTGGCAGGTCAATATGAAGTATCAACAAAATGAATAATAAATGAAGGCCATTGGTTAACTCTTTCTAACATGTCCAAAAGCTTCATTGCAAAGAACCTATTTGCTATAATAGCTGCAAAAGCACTTTTATATGGAATAGAAGCAAACACCAAGGTTACAATGGACATCATATGACCCTGTTCAATGCATGAAATCATCAAAAAAACAAATCTTGCTACAGATGGAAAAGTCAATGTCATGTATACTGAAACTACACTACATTTTGCAAAAACATAAATCTTTAATATAAAGATAAACTCAAAAAAAAAAAAGGAAAAAAAACTGGGGGAAATAGATTATAGAAAAGTAATTGCTAAATAAGGACATACAAGCTTTGTATTTTACATGAACTGAATTCCTACACTAGAATAAACCAACATTTTGCAGGCTGATTAGGAAAAGAAAAGCAGAAAGAAAAAAGGATTTACAATTCAGGATATTTAACAGACTATACATATGATATACAGTATGAAACATGTATATTTCAATGCAGCACATGTCATCATTCAAATGTTTTATACCAATCACAGACAAAGCTGAAATTTTACTTAGAAGTTGAAAATAATTTGTTACCTTTTCTTTCACAGCTTCTTCCCTCCTCGAAATTTGTTGTTGCTTCTGGGTTACGCTGGGGGTCGTGTCAATATCAACAACAAGTTGTTGTCTCCATTCAAACTGGGAGGTGATTATGAGTATAAGCAATAGGAAAACAAGTAACATGGGTCTTGACATCGTTATGTAACTCTTTTATGAAACCTGTAATTAAAATTAAAATGAAAAAAAAAAAAGCAGATTCAACATTCAATTAAAACCATAACCAAAAACACTCCTTCAATTAGGTAAGGGACAGTGAGAATGCCAAAAGTTCAACTATTTATAGTTTCCCCTACCTAAATCCCCTTAATTTTTAAGTTAATAATCATGTGATACGTGATTAAACAAATTTATTACAGTAAAAGAAACCCGAAATTGAGTTGAATATTCATAGAGCATATGCAGTAATTTCATGTCAACTAAACCCTAACACCTAAAACTAACTTCAAAAGTTCTTAACAATTAATTACAGCTCAAAAGCCCTAACCCTAACTTTCTGCTTGGTTTCTGAGAAAATTAAGGAAAACACAAAGCAAAAGAAATATCCTATCCCTTTCTCATTCACATTAGCTTAAACTGAAGTGAAATTTAACATATATAAGAAACCCCAAATAGCATTTCAAAAGAATGGAAACTTCTCAGTAATGAGCAGTGAATTTTCTTAACAACCAAAACAGAAACCTAATTTTACTATCGTCAACGAAAATGGGCGAAGAATTGACAAAACACAAATTTTGATAAAAAAAAAAAGGAAAAATATGAAAACTTACAGATCAAAGTTGATGAGAAAACCCAAAATTCATGATCGATCAATACATTTTCGATTCCTCTCCTGAGAGTTTTAGTGACTTATGAAGCAAAGCTTTTTTTTTTTTTTGTTAATTTTATAGAAAGAATAAAGTATAACTGTTAATGGCGCAAAATTAGAGAACTTTCGTAAAGAAAGTTTCCGTTGATTTTCACACTGTTAAAAATTATTCAAATAGAATAATAATAAAAAAATTAAATTAGTTGATTGGGCTAGGCTGGGCTGGACTTGATGACTCTTTTGTTTGGATTTGGCTTGGGCTTGCATTTATTGATTATAGCATCCGTCTATCAAGAGCCCAATTCCAAACCCAAGTCTCTAATCAACATTTTACGAACTAATAAGTATCATAATTATATTACTAATTACATATGGGTCAGGAATCATTTCACATGTGTAAAGTGATTTATTAAGCTTTATTTGATTGTAACTTCCTACTTATTACTTCTTTTTTACTTTACAAAGGGAAGGTAAAGTGTGAGAAAAGTAGTGAAATTTAAGTATGGGTTATTATCCTATACCCTATTGGTGGTGTCTTAAAATTCCAAAAGTGAGTTTAATTAACTACCAACATTTCTACATAACTTACAAATAAGAAAATTATTTTATTCGAACAAAAAGAAAGAAAGAAAATTATTAAATTGGTATATAGTTTGTTTGTTTTGTTTATCCTTTCATTATAATCTTTCAAGTTTAGAAACGATACCCTACCTTACTTTCCTTTATATTCAATCTCAAAACCATAGCCAATGTTTATTAATTTTGTGTTATCTATATGAAAAGGTAATGTTCGTTATAGGGAACTACGAGAGAGAACTACAATTAGAGGTGTTTATAGATTAGGTCGAGCTAGGATGGTATTAGGCTTATCAGGTTTTCTTTTTTAAAAGTTAAACTCAAATCTTATTAAAATCATCAATTTAATTATTATTTTATTATTAAAAAATAACAAAATTGTTGTCATTTTATATCAATATTTCTATTTGGAATATATCTTAAATTTAAATTAAATAAAAATTTATGATTTATTAATATAATAACTTAAACAAGTTGGATTGGTCTAAAATTCCATATCTCAAATGAATCTAAGTCGAAAATAGATTTGATGACAGATAATGGGAGCTTTAGACATATCTAATTAGGAACATCATGTGTAATGTGAGTGGTAAAAAGTGATGTGATAGGCCGAGCAACTATGGGCTCCATAAAAGTGAAGATAACAGTGAGGGTGTCGACAGTTTCCAATGTCAAATCAGTGACCACAGTAGCAGACCTGACCCATTGGGTCGATCCATTTTTTATTAAATATGGGGTGGGTTGGGTCGAAAATATTTTGGCCCATATTTAAACCGGGCCTAGATGGGCTAGCTCGGTTGCTTTGGGGCTGACCCGGGTTAGTGCTGGCCAGCTCGACAGGCCAAAAAAAAGAAAAACCTATAGGCTGTGGGTAAAGTGACTAATCCTTCTAGGTTCTTCTAACCGCTTGCCTGCCTAAGCCTAACACCCGAGTCCCGACTCTCTGCATTTGGCATCCGACTGACATCCTTCCTCCCATCCGATGTCTCATCCTCCCATCCGACGTCCTTCCTCCCATCCGGCATCCAACATTTGACCATCGTCCATCAGAATCGACGACGATCTAACATCCACCATCCCCCCTTCTCGCTTGTCTCGGTGTCGCTTCTCGGTTTCATTGCTCCCATTCGGCATCCGGCCATCACCCATCGACATCGAAGATGCATCGCCCAACAACCCAAGTGAGTCACTTCTCAGTTCTTGCCTTCTCACCTGTCGGATCGATTTAGATAATCTTCTCTCCCATCCGGCATCATATTTAACATTACTTGAGAGTATATAATAGTTTTCATTTTCAATGAATTTGTTTAGTATCATTGTTGTTTCTTTTTTTCTTTTGCTAGAAAATTAATCTTTTTTTCATTGTGTGGGGAGTTGGGGTGATTCGAGTGGATCTAGATTTGTACTTCAAATACTGTACGTTCTCTTACCTCAATGCCTTCACTCACTTAACACTACTTTTACTAGTCTTTAACTCTTTCATCAAATTAAACTCCCACACCTACCTTTTACCCTTTATCTTCCTTCCGCTGCCATTGTTTCTCGGTCTCAACTTGATGACAGTAATAACTAACCAAATGAATGCCTGCAATACTTGTTAACTGATATTTATAAAAATAAATGTTTGGTAGAATACCCGTTAATCATATTCATACCTCGATTACATAGTATACTAAAAATAATGAACACAAACAACATGCTTTTAGTTTGTTAATAATGTTTAGCAACTGTATACTTTAAATTGTCACCAACTTTAATCCATGTTCCTGCTAAACTTAATCAAGGAAAAAGATTACTTTTATGTGTGAGAAAAGTCACTGATGAGAAAAGATGTAGATCCTTGGTATAACCCCAAATCCCAAATAGTAAAACTAGAAGAGTAAACAGAGCATTTTCCTAGAAGATAAATGTTTGCAGAAAGCAGGATTACCCAACTAACTTTAGCTGTTTTTGTTAACACTTAATATAGATATAAAAATTGATTACTAATTTAATAAACAAGGTAAGGTAGACAAATGATGCAACTGATTTGGTTTCATGTGATAGGTCACATGACACATGTTATCTAATATTTGAGGATTCCAGAAAAGTCCGAGAAATGTACTACTCAATTTAGTATCACATGATGAGCTGTTTCCAAGTTCCAACCCATTAAACAACAAAGAAAATGAATAAGAATTATAATATATCTAATCAAGAAACATAATTATTTGCACTATTTTCCCAATCTTCTTATTTATGAACTATAATTGTGGGCCTTTATATTAAACTTGTAATTTCATTTATATTTATCTTTTTTACAACAAAACTGCATATAGGAGAAAAAAATGAAATGAATTCTCTATTTTATTGCTTGAAGTTGTTTGTAAATATTTTTTTAATCTGTAAATTTTATTGTCACAGAACAAGTTGTAGGATTTATACAGTCTTCTCCGATTTTTGAAGGTGGAGTGGAACCTTGGGGAAACTGGCCCTACTATTCTTGTAAATTTTTTTGTAACTTGTTTGTTGAAAAATGTAGGATATGATCTTAAGTATCTGTATCTCCTTCATAGACTGAAACAATAAAATTGAATATAATTATTTCTTGCATTTCTTTTTGCATACTATAAAAAACACAATGAGATTTTAGTTTTGAATGCTTATCTCTACTTGCAGTTCCTACAAATTATATTAGCTTTATAATTTTACTAGAGAATGAATAAAATTAAATCTACAATATGAATATGATAGTTTATGTAAATTTTTAATAATTTTTATTCATATTTATGTTATTTGAAGGTAATGGTGATGGATCAATCAGTTGAAAATCGTATAAATGTGGATGATGACGTGAACATTTTGAATGGGGATGAAATTCCTTCTCAATCTCATAGATCTGAATCTAAACAGTTGAATAAGAGGGCCAAAAAGAAACTTCAGATGTTTGGAATTATTTCACTAAAAGAGGGAAAAAGCAAGATGGAGTAGAAAGGGCAACTTGTAACGGTTGTAAAACGGAGTATAAGGTTGGCCCTAAACCTGGTGGCTCTAATTATGGCACTTCACATTTGCGTCGTCACATTGACACTTGTAAATTTATTTTCTGTTTTAATCCATATCAAATGCTAAAGGATTATAAATTCATTTCCTATTTTAATCCACATCAAATGCTAAAGGATTATGAAGGGAAAGTAAAGGCTAGAAAGTTTGATCATAGGATTTCACGTGACATGCTTGCCGAAGCCATAATTAAGCATGACTTGCCTTATACTTTTGTTGAATATGATGAGATTAGAGCTTGGGCTAAGTATGCAAATCCAGATGTGGTGATGCTTTCTAGAAACACTGTTGTATCTGATGTCCAAAGAATTCATTTGAGAGAGAAAGAGAAACTTAAACAAGCTATGGCCAAGGTACCTAATAGAATTTGTTTGACTTTTGATGTATGGATAACATCTACTTCTGAGGGCTATATTTGTTTGATTGCTCACTTTATCAATGAAAATTGGAAGTTATGTAGCAAGTTACTCAACTTTTGTCGTATGCCTCCTTCACATACTGGAGTTGAATTAGTTACTACTGTATTTAATTGTTTGAAAGAATAGGGAATAGATAGAAAAGTTTTCTCTCTTACTTTAGATAATGCTTCTGCTAATGATAACATGCAAGGTATCTTGAAAGGCCATTTTCATTTGCAAAGTAGCTTGATTTGTGATGGTGAATTTTTTCATGTACGTTGTTGTGCTCATAGATTAAATTTGATTGTTCAAGAGGGCTTGAAAGCAGTTAATGAAGCATTGTTTAAAATTAGGGAGAGTGTGAAATATGTAAAGGCATCGAATGAGAGGATGAAAAAATTTCAAGAATGTGTTTAACATGTTGGTATTGATGCAGGTGTTGGGTTGCTTTTGGATGTGTCAACTAGATGAAATTCAACATATTTGATTCTTGAAAGTGCAATCAAATATCAAAAGGCTTTTGTCAGCCTCCAATTTGTTGATATAACTTATAAGTATAATCCATTTGATGAGGAATGGGGGAGAGCAATGATAATTTGTGAATTCTTGGAGCCTTTTTATGAGACCACAAATTTGATATCCAGTTCATCTTATCCAACTTCCAATTTGTATTTCATGCAAGTTTGGAAAATTGAATCGATTTTAAATGAGAATTTGCATAATGAAGATGAGGTTATCAAGGATATGTGTCAAAGGATGAAAATGAAATTTGACAAGTATTGGAAAGATTATAGTGTAGTGCTTGCATTTGGAGCTGTTCTTGACCCAAGGATGAAGCTTGATTTCTTAAGATTTTACTATTCTAAGATTGATGCTTCTACCTATGATGAAAAGTTAGAAAATGTGAAGACAAAGTTGTACGAGCTCTTTGAACAATATGCAAGCAACACTTGTGCATCAAGTACATCTTCTCGCTCAACGAGTAATTTGCCTAAGCAAGCTGGAGGGGGAACTAAACCGAAAGGATCAAAGATCTTTAGTGTAAGTTTTGTTTCTTTCCTTCATCTTATTACATGAGAATTTATGGTATGATAATTTTTTTTTGTCTATGTATTTAAAAATTGTAGGAGTTCAAGATGTTTCAAAATGAAACAATTTCTATTGTTGGAAAGTCTGAGTTGGATGTTTATTTAGATGAGGTAAAGCTTGATTATGAAGTGTTTGAAGATTTGGATGTGCTTAATTATTGGAAGGATAGTGCTAAGCGCTTTCCTGATATTTTCATTATGGCACGAGATGTATTGAGCATTCCGATTACTATAATAGCATAAGAGTCTGCTTTTAGTATTGGTGGTCATGTTCTCACCAAGTTTAGAAGCTCCCTCCACCATGAAAATGTTTAAATGCTTATTTGCACAAAAAATTGGTTGCATGGCTTTTCTTTAGCTGCCGATGGTATTGTTTATTTTATATATTTCAATATCTTTAATCTTTACTTGTTAAATTAATAATTTTAGTTAAAATCGAAACTCACTATATCTTTTTTTTTTTATGACAATTAATATTAGATGATGCTGATTTAGAGTTGGAGACATCATTGTTGTCCAAACAAAACTCAAATGTTTTGATTGAGGATGAAGATTGAGAAGAACAAATTAGTCTTGAAGTTTATAAATATTTGATTATGTACTTATGTAGTTATGTTAATGGAATTGTAGTTTATGTAATTGTGTTAAACATTGAAATTTTATTTATATTTGATGTAGTGTATTTGTTTATTTATGTTTGGTGTAAATTATTTGTTTCTAACATATTTTTATTATTCAATTTATGTATTAAATCATTGCATAATTTTATTAATAAAGAGTTAAAAATATTTTTTTTGGAAAATATAGGTTGGCCCAGCCCGGCCCATGGGCTAGCGAGGGTTGGGCTAGGCTGAGGATTTAACAGCCCATATAAAATATGGGTTGGCCCAACCTAGCCCATATTTTTTTAGCCCACAAGGGGCAGGGTCGGGCTGAGCCAACCGGGCCCATATTGACAGGTCTACACAGTAGTGAAAGATGAGAGTGATAAGTTTTGGGCAGTTTGGTATATAAGAGCGAATCCGAGGGTTGACAGAAGATTATCTTATAATTATCATTATCATACAACATGCGATAATTATTGTACAATATAATTAAAAAGCGATATATATTTGTAATTATATCGCATTTGATTAAGTATCGAAAACGTATAGTATGATATATAATACATATCTTACTATATGGATATATATCGTATCTTATTTTTATAAACTTAATTCTAATTAATTATTAAAATTTTAATTTTTATTGTTTTTTGAGTTAAAACATAAACATTATATTTTATGAGTTTCAATCTTTAGATTTTAAACAAAAAATACTAAAAAATTGAATTCCCTTTTAATTTTAACATGATAAATGTTTTTTATTTTTTATTAATAAATTAATATAAAAATGTATATTTTATTTAAAATCTATATTATTAAGGAATATGTTGAAAGTTTAAATTAAAAAATAATCATCTTTTCAATTTACACCCTATAATCTTTAATTTTGTCAAAAAATATAATATTTTAAATTTTTTTCTTTATTTTACATGTATAAATGTTATTTATAATTAATTTTAAAATTTTTTACCGTATTACGATACTCAATACTTTGTACTAAAAAATAAAATTTCGATACACGATACGTATCTTGATTTAATAATTATGGATTCTCCTCGATTCCTTATGAGCTTCAACTAACTATTTTTGAAGATGTAAGAATCCCATTTGATCAGTGGTCATTTCATTATTGTCAATTTCTTCTTTTGCAAGGAAACACTAAAATCTTTATTAATTTGAGGAATAATTGAATTTGGCATGAAAGAAGCAAACCCTAGTCCTAGTCCTAGGCCTAGTCCCAAGGTCGGCTCTACCATAAAGTCATCAAAATCTTTGTTTTAGGCTTCAATTTTTCTTAAATTCTATAATTTTATAATAATATAATTAATTATATTAAAAATATATAAAAATAATTAATAAAATATCTATATATTCTCTCACTTCTTAAGAGCCTAAGAAATGTTTATTTTCACTCAACTCCCACATCTTTATTAATTCTCAACTATTTATCTCATTTTTCACTAAATATATGTAAAAATTAAAATAATTAATAAAATGACACATTCTCTTACTTCCGTATTTATATACCTAATAAATCTCAAATTTTTATTACTTTCCAAATCTCACAATACTATTATTTCTCAACTATTTCTCTTATTTTTAATCATTTAATAGTAATAAATATTTAATGATCTCCTACAACTATTATTTTCCTATATAAAGCAATTTTTTTTCAATTTTGTAATATAAAAGTTTAATAAGAAATTGTACATTACAAAAAGTTAGAAATATAAAATTTTAATAATTTTTTTCTTAATTTCAATAAAAAAGCCTCATTTGAATATATATATATAAAGTAGTTAAGTTTTTGTTAATTAGTCACTATTTTTACTATTTTATTTTTTATATTTGGAAATAAAAAGTAAAAATAAAAAACATATCTCAAGAATCAAAAGTCAATTTTTTAGCATTACATTTTGGCTTATTTGCTCATTTTCCCTTTTTGTGGAATTACAAATTTTATTATAATCTGATCATCTTAGGAAAAGAAATTCCTAGCATGTCATACATCAATAAACTTCTAGATTCGATAAGCGATGAATTGTAAAACACAAAATCATTTATTAAATTTAAACTTATACTAGCCATGAAATCAGCTACTATATTCCTTTCTAGGTGAATATGGGATATTTTCACCTTTCATTGTCTCTTAATCATTCCATGAACTACTTTAATTAAGTCCAAGTTAGCACACGTATGAGAAGACTCAGTTGAAAGTGCCTGAACTACCATTTTATTATCCACCTATAGCTAAACTTGACAGAAACCTAATTCCCATTCTAGTTAAAGTCTATGGAACACCCCCCATAACTTAGCTTTATAAGTTGTACAATTATCCAATTTAGTTGCATAATTGCATAGCCACTGACCTTCATTATTGTGAATAACTCCTCCAGCAAAAGCCAAATTCATGTTGTGTTGTTGTGCCTCATTTAAGTTAACCACTACCTAGCCAACTGTCAGTTAAAGCCAAGAGATTAACAACTCTTCTCGATGTGTTGTAGATTTACTAACATAATTAGAAATTAAACATGCATCAACAGTTGCAGCTGTTAAGCTTTTAATTATTGAGAACTTGCCAACTGTTGAAAGTTTACTCCTTTCAAAAATTGAAGTACTGTGCCACTTCCAAAGTTGCCAACTCGTGATGCCAAAGAAAACGAGCTTAGGCACATTTTCAACTTTTTGCTAGTGCCTATTTAAATTAGAATAAGGCTAATCAACCAAAGGAAGAGAATAGAAATTTCCTTGCATATTCAAAGGAAGAATCCACATCCATGCTGCATTTGTATAAAGACAGTCACATAAAACATGTGTAATTGACTCTTCATGTAATCCACGTTGAGCACACATTGCATCTGAAGCCAAATGTCTACATCTTCTCTCCATATTAGTAATTAAACGGTTGTCAAAGCCTTGTATTAAAAAAAATGTGAATTCATTGAGATCCTTTACACCCCATGCAAGGTCCCACAGTACACAATTTGAATCACTAGCTGTAGTAGTGGTAGTCTACGTAAGATACTGTATACAGACACCACGGTACGTATACCTGAAAGAGATAAACCCTAATATGGTTTGTCCGAGTCAAGAAACAGAGAGGGCAGAATGGAATCTGCAACACGTCGAGCTATGCTTATTAGTGTTAGAAAATTAGTAGAAGAAAAAGATAAGAAAGTAAGGCTTGACGCGTGCTGTAACACATTTTCTTTAAAGAGTTATTGCCTACTATGGGGATTCGCAAACAAGGACTCTCCAAGATACAACAAGCCTTTTTGCAGAATGCTTTTTAATGAATTCTGATTTGGAAGTATGTTCTTTTATAGAAAGTGAGAGGTTGTGTCTATTGTCTTTCAACAGATGCGTTCTTTATTTTCAAAAGATGTGTCTGTACTATTTTAATAGATGTGTCTATTGTATTTCGACAGACGTATCTATAACTTTCAATAGTTGTGTTTATTGTAAATACTTATTATTTATTTATTTTTATTTTATTATTTTTTATGAGTTATATTTATTCTTAAACAATCACACCTGAATACTTATCTTCCAACAAATATTACAAATTATTCAACAATCCCCCACTAATTTGTAATATTAATAATACTATGCATAATAGAAAGTATCTTAAAGATTTGAACTTTCTATTAGTGTAGAAATTTTAAAGTTAAGACGAAGTTATTGGTATCACAAGGATTGAACCTCAACTCCTTATGTCATAACCGAAAATATCACACACATAGTATTATTTTTTTTTAAAGATTTTGCCAACTGCTTTAGCACTTATATGGCCTTGTGCTAATCCTAGTTTCATGAATATTTACAAGAATAAACCCTTTTAATTCTTGGTTGGAGCGGCACCGCTCCAATATTCATATAGGTGGAATTTGTATTTATGCCCCTGTTACTACAGGCATTTGATGTTTCCATTAAGAGCCTTTTGCTCATCCTTTACTCATAACAGTTGCACTGAATGTTCTAGAATGAGGCTATTTGAATATTCTAGAATGAGGCTATTTAATATAAAATTCAATGCATAATGATAGCATATAGTAACTTGTTATTACCCATTGAACTTTTTTTGTTAGTTTTGCTAACTCAAAGTTGGGTTTCCATTACTAATGCTTTTAATTCAAGGGTTTTAGTCCCATTCCACTAAAAGTTGACTTTATAGCCTCTCTTGGCAAAGCTTTGGTAAGTGGATCAGCCAAATTCTTGCAAGATTTAACATAAACTATTGTTATAATGCCATTTGAGATTAATTCTCTTATATAGGCATGTCGCAGACTTATGTGTCTAGACTTTCCATTATAGATCTTATTATGGGCTACACACATTGTAGCCTCACGGTCACAATATATGGAAATGGCTAGCATTGGTTGTGGCCACAACTTTATATTTAATAACAAATTTCTCAGCCATTTTGTTTTTTTTCCAACAGTTGCTAATGCTAAAAATTCCGATTCCATTGTGGAATGCGTAATACAAGTCTGCTTCTTAGATGCCCAATTAATGGCACCACCTCCTAAAGTAAAAATCCATCATGATGTGGATTTATTGTCATCAATACTAGTTATCCAACTAGCATCAGAAAATCCTTCTAAAGCACTAGGAAAACCATTGTAACAAATTTTCAAATTTTTTGCTTTCTTTAAATATCCAAGTACTCTAGTAATAGCTTTCTAATGATTCTTGCTAGGTTTACTTGTAAACCTTGAAAGTTTGCAAACAGCAAAGGCTATATCTGGTCTGGTACAATGCGCAACATACATAATGTTGCCTATGACACTGGTATATTCTAATTGTGCCATAACTCTTTCACAATTCTTAGTCAAATTTATACTCGAATCATAAAGAGTATTAAACTCTTTGATTTCCAAATGATTATATTTGTGAAGAATTTTCTCTATGTAATGTGATTAATTTAATGAAATCACATTTTGATCTCTTTTGACCTTATTTCCCAAAATTGTGTCAACTTCATTGAGATCTTTCATTTTGAAAACTGAAGTAAAATATTTCTTGGTTTCAACAATTCCAAGTATATTTGTACTAAAGATCAACAAATCATCTACATAAAGACATATGATTACGCCATAGCCTTCTGTAAATTTAGAGTAAATACATTTATTTGCATTATTATGTACAAATCCATTTGAAAGTATAGTACTATCAAACTTTTCATGCCATTGCTTTGGAGCTTGTTTTAATCCATAAAGAGATTTGATTAGTTTACAAACCTTCATTTCATTTTCAGGAAGTATAAAACCTTCAGGTTGCTCCGTATATATTTCTTCATTAAGATCTCCATTTAAGAAGGCAGTTTTAACATCCATTTGATGTACATGTAATCTATGAATGGAAGCCAAAGCCAAAAGTGTTCTTATGGATGTTATTCTTGCTACCGGGGCGTAAATATCAAAACAATCTATGCCTTCTTTTTGCGTCAAACCTTTGGCAACTAGTCTAGCTTTAAAGGTTTGCACTAAACCATCTGTGTTATATTTTCTTCTAAATACCCATTTACCACCTATGGGTTTTGATTTAGCAGGAAGATCAACCAAAACCCATGTTTTGTTTGATAAGATTGAATCCATTTCATCATTTATTGCTTCTTTCCAAAAAGCTACATCCCTTGAAGACATAGCTTCTTTAAATGTTTTTGGATCATCTTCAATGTTTAACAAAATAGGTATCTTTTTACACACTTTGGTTCTACTTCCTTCCACAAGGAATGCTAATGCTTGTGTGTTAACAAAATCTGGATCTAAATGCTTTCTTTTTATGGCTCTTTGACTTCTTCTCAGCTCAATTTGAGTATCATCCCTTTTTCTTTTACTGGATGTATTATGAGAAGTCATATCACTTTGGTCACAACTTGGAATTAAGACATTTTGTTCACAATTTTTATTATTAGAGTTATATATAAATTTATTTTTAATAAATTCAACATGTATAGACTCTACAATAATATTTGATTGTAAATCTAAAATTCTATATGCTTTAGAATGTTGGGCATAGCCAACAAAAATGTCTTTTATTACTCTAGGTCCAAGCTTTGTTCTTTGTGGTTCAGGAACTTTATAAAAAGCCAAACACCCCCACACTTTAAGATATTCTAAGTTTGGTTTTCTTCTATTCCAAAGTTCCTAAGGTGAGACCTTAATACTTTTGGAAGGAACTTTATTTAGTATATGACATGCTGTTAATAAGGCTTCACCCCATAAATCGTGTGATAGATGTGCATTTAATAACATAGCATTTGTCATATCAACCAAAGTTCTAGTTTTCCTTTAAGCTAATCCATTTTGTTGTGGTGAATAAGGAGCACTTTTTTTATGTATCAAACCATTTTCTTCACAAAATTATCAAATTCTGTAGGAAAATATTCTCCTCCTCTATCACTTCTTAGAATTTTGATTTTTCTACCTTTTTGGTTTTCCACAACAGATTTATATTCTTTAAATTTCTGAAAAGCTTCATATTTTGTTTTAATTAAATAGACATAAGTGAACCTAGAATAATCATCTATGAAAGTTATAAAATATCTTTTTTCTCCTCTAGTTAACTTTCCATTTAATTCACATATATCAGCATGCACAATATCTAATAATTGTGAGTTTCTTTTTACACTACGAAAAGGTTTCTTTGTCATTTTTGCTTGTATACATATTTCACATTTTTCTAAGTGCTCATGTTTGCATGCAATATAACCATATTTAGACATAAATTTCATGGAACCAAAATTTAAGTGTCCTAATCTTGCATGCCATAATAAAGAATTAGACTCAACAGTATAAGCAGAAATTATATTTATTTCATCAATACTGAACTTGTACATGCCATTACAAAAGTATCCTTTTCTTACAAATAGGCCACCCTTGGATACTATTACATTATCAGATTCGATTACAATTTTAAAACCTTTCTTTGCAAGCAAACTAGCAGAAACTAAATTCTTTCGAATTTCAGGAACATGGAATACATTGAGTAACGTCAACTTTTGTCCAGAAGTGAAGTTCAACTCAACAGTCCCTTTTCCTTTAACTTTGGTTGTAACATGATTTCCCATCAAAATATTTTTTGATTTATTAATTTTCATGTATGTCTTGAACAAGTTTTTGTCATTGCATACATGAATTGTAGCACCAGAATCTAGCCACCAATCTTTACTTTTATTGGAATCAACAACCATGTTCAATTCATTACCATTCCAATATTCATTGTAGAAACCATGGCAACCAATTCATTGACAACCTCTTCTATTATGTTTGCTTTTTCAGGATTTATAGAACCAAAATTCTTTCCTACCTTCCTTGATCTGCATGCACTAATCATATGGCCTTTCTTTCCACAATGGAAACATTTTATATTTTTCTTATCTTTTTTCTTAAAGGCCTGTCTTGAAACTTTCAGTGCAGATGACTTGAATTTCATAGAATTCTTTCCGAAATTTTTAGAATTCTGACTCACAAGATTCACCTTTGAATCAGAGGGCTGAAATAGTGTATCACGAGCACGTGTTTCACATTCTATTTGCATCTGAGTCATGAATTGTTCTATTGATAGAGACTCCATAGAATGCAGAACCTTTTTTCTATAGTTATTCCAAGATTGAGGCAGTTTAGAAAGAATTGCACCTATTTGTAGCGCATCAAGAACCTTAACCTCAAGGTCTTTTAGTTTTGAAACTAAAACTTGTAAATCATGTACTTGATCCATGATAGGCAGATTGTCACTTATCCTAAACTCAAAATATTTTAAAGATAAAAATTTGTCAGTACCTTTTTTTTCGTTTTTATAGGTAGTTTCCAAGGCTTCCCAAATTTCTTTTGGAGTTTTCATATTAGAGTAGAGATCGTATAGACGATCTGTCAAAGTGTTTAGAATGTGTCCACGACATATCAATTCATCTTCTTCACGTTTTTTTCTCTTTGCCTTTTGTGCATCAGAGCCTTCAGCATTCGGTTCTGGAACTGTAGTAAAAGTTGGATCTAGAACATAATAAACCTTCAAGGCTGTGAGCAAAAACACCATCTTATCTCTCCAGCAGGTGAAATTGGTTCCATCAAACCGATCAAGTTTGATGAATTCTTGATTCATAAGTTGAAATCTTGAATTTGAATTAGACTCCATTGAACACAACTCTTTAAAATTGTTAGAAAATTAGTAGAAGAAAAAGAGAAGAAAGTAAGGCTTGAGACATGTTGTAACACACTTTCTTTAAAGAGTTGTTGCCTACTATGGGGATTCGCAGACAAGGACTCTCCAAGATACAACAAGCCTTTTTGCAGAATGCTTTTTAATGAATTCTAATTTGGAAGTATGTTCTTTTATAGAAAATGAGAGATTGTGTCTGTTGTCTTTCAACAGATGCGTTCTTTTATTTTCAACAGATGTGTCTGTACTGTTTTAACAGATGTGTTTGTTGTATATCAACAGACGTATCTATAACTTTTAATAGTTGTGTTTATTGTAAATACTTATTATTTATTTATTTTTATTTATTATTTTTTAAGAGTTATATTTATTCTTAAACAGTCACACCTGAATACTTATCTTCCAACAAATATTACAAACTATTCAACAGTTAGACAGAGGGAATTTAATTTCTCGAGGTCTCAATTGCCATTCGGTAATAAGAAACCATGAGCAAAATTGTTAACATCGGTTCATATATCCACATTATGATCCACCTCAATCAATGATTGGTCTCCAAGCCAAACATCAGTCCAAAATCTTGTAGGCGCCCCATCACTAATGGCCCACCTCACATTTTTCTTAAATATTAGCCATAAACAGGTCAAAGAATTTCAAAATGAGGAAGCACCAGCATAATAAATATTAACAGGCCACCTTATTGTACCAAAATTATACTTACCATAGAGTAATTTCACCCATAATGCATACAGATGAGAGAATAAGTGCCATAGTGATTTCATCATCAAATGCGAACACCTAATGCCCATGCCTCCTTCCTTCTTGGGCTTGCATATATCAATCTATCGTATTAAATGGACTTTCTTATTAGATGAATCTCCTTCCCAAAGAAAATTCCTACAAATTTGTTCAATTCACGTACACCATTCAATAGGAATAGACACAGTTTGCATAGTGTGGTAAGTACAGACTTAACTAACGTAAGTTATCCTACAAAAGATAAAGAGGTTGTTTTCCATGCATTTAATTTACTTTTTACCTTATCTTCCAAATAACAGAAAGAGCTAGTTCTTTTCCAGCCATGGAAAAGTGGGACACCAAGATACTTCCCTATGTCATTAGAGTAATTAAAGCCTGAACAAGACTTCAAGTTATTAATGCACTCACTTGACACATTTTTAAAACAAAGGAAAAAGGATTTTTACAGATTAACCCGTTTTTTAGAGCAATCATAGAAGTCATCCAATACCCCTTTGATAACCTCTATCAACGAGACAAACGCTAGCTTTTGCAAAAGCTATAAGGTAATTTGCAAAAAATAAATGGGTTAACAGTGGGCACCGTCTTCCCCATTTTATTAAAGTCCATAAACCTTTCAAGACAACTTCATTGATCCCATGGGCTAGTCTTTCCATGCATAAAACAAATAAATATGGGGAAAATGAATCACCTTGTCTCACCTCTCTAGAAGGTATACAACTATTTGTTGTGAACCATTCTATAAAACTACTACGCCTCCAACTACGAATAAGTACATCTATAATCTTAGCAAGAATCCTTGCTTCCAACATTGTGTCATTTATGTACTCCTATTAGAGCCAGTCATAAGTATAATACCCCGTAATTTGATATGGTGACTAATAAAAAACTTACTAGATGCCAATTGAGGTTAATTATGATATTTAGAAATGATGAAAGATGAAAGGAATAGTTTGGGATAAAATATTCTACACACGAGAAAATAATAATAAAATAATGATATTTTTATCGAAGAAGAATTTGTGAGATAAAAAGTGATTCGAAAGTCAATTGAGGCCTAATAAAGTATTTTGGGTACCAAGGGGATAAGAGGAGACAAGAGAAAATTTTTAGAATAAAATAATATTTTATTAACAAAATAATATTAAAATATTAATATTTTATTCAGTGTCAAAATTTTTCATGAAGAAGGAGTATATGGTCAATCTAAGTGGGGGAGAAGAAGAATGAGAGAATTTTGGAGAAAAATGATGTTAATGGGACCGCGTGTCTTTATTAAGTAAAGATAGCGCGGACAAATAAATATTTTAAATATTATGGGGATACCGCGTTGGAGTACAAACTTCATACTTTATTTGTACATGTGTAGAAGAAGATAATAGAAGGAAGTTGGAGTTAAATGAGTGTTGGGAGGACTAAATTAAAATGGAAAGAAACAAAAAGGGCAAAACGATAATTTTACACAAAGCTTGGTCAAAGCTTCCAAAGGAAGCTTTGACTCCCATCTTTATCAGCCCAAAACAGTCCTCATCTCCTCCAGCAAGATGTTTCTTCTTCATTCTTGAAGCTTCCAACGCCATTCTCTCATTTTCCCATGGAAATTTAATTTTCTTTCATTTTCTTTCCTTGTTTTCTTTCAATTTCCTTTCTCTTCTTGCTTCTTTCCTCTCCCGACTCCTTGTGCACCAAAGTTACAACTTCTAACCCCAATTTCCAGCACACCTAAATCCTAGGAGGAGAAGAAAGAAAAGATAGAAAGGAAGAAAAAAGCTTGGTTTTGGTGATTCAAGCAAGGAACGGTAAGAATTCTCGTTTTTGGCTTGAGTAGTTTTTGAAAATGAGTTAGTGACTTAGAGAAATGTCTTGTGGCAGCAAAGATTGGCTTGATTGGAGAAAAATTGGTAACATGTAAGCCAATAAACCCATGGGTACATGAAGGACTCAAAGTGGAAAAGGAAAACGGTAAGCTTAACACTATGTTTTAAAGCCTACGGTTAGTTGAATAT
>NC_030858.1:33636478-33647619 GCF_000208745.1 Theobroma cacao
TAAGGTGAGTGAACTGCATTTCAAAATCATTTTGGGAATGTGACTGTTTTGTACAAAGCATTTGAATGATTTTATACAACTTTATCTTAAAACAAGTGCCTTGGGAACAAGTTTTTGCTAAATGGTTTTATGTTGTGATATGTGGTTGTTATTGATTCATGCACTATTTCATTATGATGATATATATATATATAGATGTTGTGCATGATAGTTGATATTGTGTATGATGACTATAACCATGTGTGTGAACGATGTGGGGGGATGCACATGCCGGTGATGATGGTGGTGTGAGAGATGGATGATAATAGTGCCTGTGTGCACGATGTGGGGGGATGTACATGATGGCACTGATTGTGCACGATGTGGGGAGATGCACATGATGGCGTCGGCTATGTGCATGATGTGGGGGGATGTACATGAGCTGGGTGTGATTATGCTGATATTTGTGTTTCTATGCATTTATATATATACATCTATGTTTATGAAATCAAAGTTCATGAGTATGGGATATGGTTTTGCATATGTGAATCTTGCATGTTGAACTTTGAAAGTTGCTAAGTATTGTCAAATTGGTGTTCATTGCAACAAGGAATTTGGCTGTAGCGAAATGGATTCTCGCTGCTGCTAGAAACTCTTGGTGGTGGTGCAGTGTTGTCACTTTGACAGTGATTTTGACCACTTTTCGATCAGAACTGGGTAAAGTGGTAAACACTAAAGTCGTAGCCCTACCTCTTAGCTTTCTAATGACCCAACAAGCATGTCAATTAGACCCATGTAGTGGAAGATATGCTTGAAAAAAACTGAACCGTATGCAAACTGAGAATGCCTTATGCTGCAGCGAGAATGAAACTTTTGTTTCGCTTAGCATTTGGCTGGTTTTTGCCATATTTTCCACTTCTCCAATTTCATGTTGAATATGAATTCTCTATCGTCACATGATTTAGCGACCAAGGGTTCAATTGAGGTTTTTAATAAGAACTTAAGCTAAAGTGCATCGTTTTCAAATAAGTGCATTATGATTTCAAACTTTTCCTTATTATATTGCTTGTTCCCTTCCTATGTTCACTCACTGAGTTTATACTCACGTTTTTAACTTCATGTTTTCAGATTTAGTGGTCGTTGATACGTAGATTGAGGTGTCTACGTACCCCCATCCCTTGAGTAGGTATCTTGACACTTAGTAGTCATATCTCCCCATCCAGAGTCACTCCGTTGACGGTCAAAGTCTTTGTATATGTTTCATTTGAATTTGCAAAGATATATTGACAGCTATTTATGTATGATTTGAATTATGATGTTAATGTGAGCATTCACTTGGGTTTTATGAATTGCGTTGGAGAAATCGGCATTTGAACATTATTAAGTACAGATCTTAAAGAAATATGCTAGATAAATGGGTTAATATACAAGTGCATGTTGAGAGGCTTGCTTAGGCCTAGTGGGCTATGCCTATTAGGTCCTTGTGCCGATCATGGCCCGAGAATTGAGTTGTGACAATAAGCCTTATCAAGATTGATTTTTATCATCATCCAACTAACTCAACCTTCCTTTTTACTAAATGAATGCATAACTTCCTGAGCCATAATTATATTATTTGTAATAACTATACCTGGTATAAATCTTGCCTATGTATTTGTAATAAGGGAACTTATGTACGGCTTTAACCAGTTAGTAATCACCTTCATTAATATTTTAAAGATGACAAGTAACAAGCTAATGGTCTGAATTGAGAAATATATTCAGAATAAGCTATTTTCAAAATTAATATAATCAAAAACCTATATTAAGAATCCTTAATATCACCACTATCGAAAACATTTTGCACATACCTTACTACACTTTGCCCCACAGTATTCCATTGGGATTGGAAGAATAAAGCATGGAGACCATCTAAACCTGGTGCCTTCAAGGGTTTCATTTCAAACAAAGGCTCATGCACTTCTTTTCCACATATCGACTTGACTAAATTATCATAAGCTTCCATGGCAAGTACAAGAAACTTATCTCTGATTGGATACAAAGGCAGTAACTCACTCTTTTTGGCATATCACTGTTGGAAAAAATTAGCAACTAGATTCTTGATTGCATTTTGATCATCACACCACCTGCCTTCAACATCCCAAAGTCACACAAATTTTGGTTTATTCCTCAAACGTGTTACTCCAAGATGGAAATATTTAATGTTATAATCCCCCAACTTAAGTCAATCAGCCTTAGATTTCTGCCTTCGAAATGCCTCTTCCTGTAGTAAAACCGTTTCATACTCATTCCTCAAGTTAAACTCAAGATCTTTTAGATGACTTGAAGGTCAAGACTCTAATGCTTCCTTTACACCACCAATTCTCACCAACAATTTCCTCTTCTTGTAGAAAATATTACAAAAATTCTCCTTATTCAAACACCTTGCCTTGTTAGTGAAATCTATCATAACACTTTAAATGTCTCAAGAATTGTCCCGAGACTATTTGACAAAATCCCCAAAATCTGTACGAGTCAACCAAATAGCTTGGAACTAAAAATTAAAAAGTGCATTTGAAGTCCTGCCATCACCCAAAGAAATCAACAATGGTTTATGATCCGATTTAATCCTCAGCAAATGATGAATAACTACTTTCGAAAATCAAAGACGCCATTTAGTATTACTTAAGGCCTTGTCAATCCTTTCTGAAACAAAACTTTTCTCCATGTAAATTTTGGACCTTTAAATCCAAGATCAATTAATTCAAAACCAGAAATAAATTTTTAGAAGAGTTGGCAAGGTCTGTTGTGATACAAGAGTATATTATTAGGTTACTTGCACATTAATTTAAGGAAGATTATTTCTATAATTATCTTTCTTTAGTTATCTTTTATTCTACTTGTACTCCAAGAAAGTTTAGGTTAGGTTGTTTCTTATTTTTTTTTATTTAGGAATTGTATAATCCCACATGGAAAGGTTAAAAGGCTCTCTTCCTTGGGAATAGTTATATAATGCCCTCTTAGCTTAATTGTTACACATTGATGGTGAGAATTAATAAAAAATATTTTCTTTAATAAGTAAGAGTGCTTATTTTCTTTAAGATCTTTTCAAAAGAGTAAGAGATTTATATATCTTTGGTTTGACCAACCAAAATGGGAGTTTGACTATTTTTCACCTTAGTGGGGTTTTCTAACCTTGCCAAAATTGATGATCATCTTAATGAGGTTTTTAACCTCACCACGATTGATGTCTTTCACAACGTCTAGATGTTTTCACAACCCTCCGACATCAGTTTGGTATTAGAGCGAGAGGATCATTGTTCACTGTGTAGTTCGGTTTCGTTGTCAAGTTTCGACTCTCCTTGTTCGGGTAATTTTCTTTGTTTATTGTTTTATAGTTTTGTCATCATTTTTTTTCTGCATCACCACATCATCATCACCACGTCATCGCCATATCACCACTGCCATAATTGTTGTCCTTATTTGAGCCAACCAAATGCTGCCAAGATGCCAAAATCATCAAATAGGTGTTCACGAGATCAAGGTAAAGGAATTACGTCGCCAAGTTCAAGAATTATAAAAACAACACACAAGACATAATGTTGCTCAAATCAACAATAGTAGCTCTAGTGATGAAGAGAATAATACCAATTCTTTCCATTGAGAATTATCTTCTGATGAAGAAGTAACTATACGTTGTCTAAGACTTGCTGCTAATAAAGATTTGAGAATCAAGATAGACATTCCCCAGTTTGAAGGAAGGCTTTACTCTGATGATTTTTTTGACTGGCTCTACACAGTGGAAAGAGTTTTCGAGCTCAAAGATGTTCTTGATGAAAAACTTCTAAAGCTTGTTGCAATTAAATTGAAAAAGCACGCCTCTATCTAGTGGGAAAACCTCAAACGGTAACAAGAAAGAGAATGTCATAACAAGATTAAAACATGGGATAAGATGTGTCGAAAACTCAAATGTAAGTTCCTGCTTGAGCATTATTGACAAGAAATTTTTATTAAATTTCATAACTTGAGGTAGAAAATAGTGATAGTGGAGGAATACACAATGGAGTTTGAGCAACTTCATATGAAATGCGATGTCCATGAACCTAAAGAGCAAACTGTAACTCGTTATCTTGGAGGTCTTAATGTTGAAATTGTAGATATTGTTCAACTACAACCATATTGGAACTTAAATGATGTCATCAGATTAGCATTAAAGGTTGAGAAATAACGATCACGGGGAAAGCTCAGTGAGTTCATCTGGACAAAAAGATTCTTCCTCAAACAGTGGGAGATAAAGTTCGATAACCATTCCACCTCTAAAGGTAAACTCTTCCAAAACTACAAATAATAATGATAAAGAAGCTACTTCTACTTGTGCTTTCAATGTCAACAAAAAATGCTTCAAATGCCAAGGATTTTGGCATATTGCTTCTAATTTTCCAAATCAAATGGAAGAACCTATCATGGAAGAAGTAGAGAATGAGCTAAAAATATTCAACAAAAATGAGATAGAAGAAGTTGCGGCTGACCATGGAGAAGCTCTTGTTGTTTGTTGTAACCTCAACACTGCTATAATGACTAAAGATGAAAGTTCACTTTGCCATAACATCTTTTATACAAGGTGCATATCCCACAAGAAGGTTTGCAATGTCATTATTGATAGTGGAAGTTGTGAGAATGTTATTGCCAACTACATGGTGGAAAAGTTGAAGCTTTCAACTAAGATACATCCTCATCCTTACAACCTACAATGGCTAAGAAAAGGAAATGAAGTTAAGGTAATGAAATGTTGTTGTGTTCATTTCTTTATTAGAAGTAAGTATCAAGATGAAGTTTGCTGTGATGTTATTTTAATGGACGCATGCCACTTGTTGTTGGGACACCCATGGCAATATGATCGTCGAGCTCACCATGAAGGATACAACAATACTTATTCTTTTATCAAGGATGGAGTAAAAATTATGTTGACTCCACTAATACCAGAAGATCGTCCAAAAAGACAAGAAAAAGATAAAGCACTTATCACTGTGTCTAGCCTCAACCAAGCTTATTGTGAGTCAAACCATTTATGTTTCTTATTAGTCTTTAAGGAGAATGAAGTATCTTCACCCTTATCTAAAGATGGTCAAACAGAAGTGGTCAATAAAAGTTTGGAAAACTTATTGAGAAGCTTTGTGGGCAAACATATTATGCAATGGGATCTTGTGTTAACATAAACGAAATTCTCTTCTAACAAATCTGTGAGCCAAACCACTAGAAGATATCCATTCAAAGTAGTGTATGAAAAGTGCTTTTTTAGTCCTTTAAACCTTCCTACATTACCAACTACTCATGAATTTAATGCTGATGCTAAAGAACATGTTAAGCAAATCAAAAAGCTCCATAAAAAAGTTCAAAAGAAAATTATTCATCAAACTACCAAATATTAAAAGCAAGCCAATAAGCATGAAAAGCCAACTTGTTTTAAAGAATGAGACTTAGTGTGGATTCACATAAGGAAATAACATTTTCTTAAGTCTTGTGCCAAATTATCTCCTCGAGCTGATAGACCATTTCGAGTCTTGGAACATATTAATAAGAATGTTTACAAGATCGAACTTCCTAGAGATTATGAAGATTCTTGTACCTTCAATGTAGTTAATCTCTCTCATTATTATGGAAAAGATGAAGAAAACATGGATCTTGAAGGTGATTTTCTCCAATCTAAGGAGAATGATAAAGGAGTATGTTATTAGGATACTTGCATATTAAGTTAGGGAAGATTATTTTCATAATTATCTCTTTTTTTTTAAAAGATTTCCATAATTATCTTTTCTTAGTTATCTTTTACTTATACTCTAAGAAAGTTTAAATGAGGTTATTTCTTATTTTTTATTTAAGAATTATATAATCCCATAAAGGAAAGTTAGAAGGCTTTCTTCTTTAGAAATAGTTATATAAAGCCTTCGTGGCTTAATTATTGCATTGAAGTTGAGAATTAATAAAGAATATTTTCTTCAATAAGCAGGTGTGCTTATTTTCTCTAAACTCTTTTCAAAAGAGTAAGAGATTTTAGTATTTTTGGTTTAGCCAATCAAAGTGGGAGTTTGGCTATTTTTCACCTTAATGGGGTTTTCTAATCTTGTTAAGATTGGTGCTCATCTTAGTGGGGTTTCTAACCTCTCCACGATTGGTGTCTTTTACAACGTCCATGTGTCTTCACAACGCCTTGGTGTTAGGTTGCCTCTCTATGAAGCCTTCGCTTTCTTATGCGATAGAAGAAAAGAGTTAAAATCACTTGCTAAAAACCATGGTATTATCCACTATCCCTACAAACCAAGAAAACTCCTCCCACAGAGCCTTTTATACATTATGATTGGGATAGCCATAAACTGTAGAAAAAAACCAGTTGGAACCTGCCTGATACTTATCTAATAAATGAACACATTGTGAGTTATTACGAACAACGGACAAGTGAATACACTTATTGCATAAAATCCACATTCCCCTAGAAAATCCAGAAGCTTTCACTCTATGTGATCTTTCGAACTTCAAAGAACAAATCACATTATCAACTACAGCACCACTTAATCGTGGTTAAACTAACACAAAAACAGAAAACTTATAATGGCTATAAAAGTCATTAATCCCCCTAAGAAAACCTCAATCACTTGCACCTTGACAATTTCATACAAGTAATCTTATATCCATATATCCATAAATAAAAATAAAGTAAATGAACCACAAAAGATTTAAGATACCTCCTTAGTGCCATCAATAACCATCATGGACAAGCCACTCAACATTAGGGTTGTCAACGGGTAAGGTACCCGAACCCTAACCCTAACCCTATAAAAAATCAATTACCTGAACCCTATTAACTACCTAAATAATTTTAAAAATTACTATCCTAATCCTAACCCTATAATATTTTTACTTCCTTATAATTACCCTAACCTGTTTAAAAACCCGATTAGATAAAAAAATTATTAAAATCTTCTTCATGGGTATCCAATTACCCGAACCCAAACCCGTATACATATACAATAATATTTCTTTATCTATTTCATAAAATTAACTACTAATTAAATTAATTAAAAAAACAAATAATAAAATTTGAATTTAAATAATAAAAAACAAAGATCTTAAATATAAACTTAAATAACGAAAAACAAACATCCATACAATGACATAAACTTAAATAACTATACACAAATATCCAAATAACAACATAAACTTAAATAACTACACACAAAGATCCAAACAAATAACATAAACTTAAATAACCAAATACATATATCCAAACAACAACAATATAAATTTAAATAACTAAAAATAATATCCAAACAACTAGTGTATATACTATAATATCCAAATATATAATATAAAGTGTATGTGTTAAAAGATATTACAAGTTGTATGCTATAAAGTGTGTATATATATTACAATTAATAATTTTATAAGTTATAATTTTTATAATGTTAACACAAAATAAAAAGTAAATATATTTATATTTAAAGCATATATATTAAAAATATATTAGTGTATATATATAATAGTAATTATATTCCTTATAGCTGAACTCAATATATATAAAGTATAGATATTAAAAGACATTACAATTACAATTTAATTAATAATCATAATTTTATTAATTAATTTAATTAATTATATGGATTTGTCTTTAATTACTTGAAATTAAAAAAAATAGCTAAGTTTCAAAACTATTCTAATATCACAACTTCTTTTTAGATAATTAAGTTTATTCCATTATAAATTTATATAAACAAAGGTATATATATTATTTAGTAATTAATTTATATAATAGTAATTGTATTATTTATAAATGAGCATAATTTATAATATAAAGTGTATGTGTTAAAAGACAATACAAGTTATATACTATAAAGTGTGTATATATATATTATAATTAACAATTTTACAAGTTATAGTTTTTGTAATGATAACATAAAATAAAAAGTAAATATACTTATATTTAAAGTATATATATACTAAAAGTATTATATATATAATATAGTAATTATATTTCTTATAAATGAACTCAATATATATAATGTATATATATTTAAAAACATTCCAAGTTAATTGATAATTATAGTTTAATGAATTAATTTAATTAGCTATAAGAGTTTATCTTTAATTACATGAAATTAAAAAAATAGTTAGATTCCAAAACTATTCTAAACTCAAAGACTCTCTTTAAGTATACATATTATAAGTTTTAATTTTTGTAATGTTAATACAAAATAAAAAGTAATATATTTATATTAAAAATGTATATAATAGTAATTATATTCCTTTGTAATATGATATGATATTCATATTATTTAAACATAATTAATAATCTAATAATTTTTTAATTTATATATATTAATGTCATCACATTAATAATTTAACTAACGATATTTTTAATATAGTTGTCAACATTTAATAAAAGAATTTTTTGTCAAAATGGTAAAGATTTTGGTTGCTTTCCTTTCTTACCTGGGTTCAAATCAAATCAGTAACATGAGTGGACCATTTTTATTCAATTATTTAAATAATAATAAAATATATATACAAGTATTATAGTCGGGTTCGGGGTGGGTATCCACAGAACCCGAATATTACCTAATTGGGCTTGAGTAACGGGTACCCAAAGAGTGATACCCAAACCCGATTTTCACTACCCGAACCCATCCCTAACCCATTTATTGAGTACACTAACTCGTTATAACTGGGGTCGGGTACCCATTGACATCCAACATCAAGGTAAGATATGCATTCAGTTCTAGCTCCTTACCCAACAAATTTTTCCCTTCTGCTAATTTTTCCTGTATTAACAGAGTTGAGATGGCAGCAAGTTTAGCTCTTGTCGTTTTCTTCAACAAGACCTTTTGCAGCTTCTTAGTACTGGCTTCTTTTTTATGTAACACAATCCCTCCACTTCTTGTGGCTTTAACAACACTGCCATTAAGTCGTAAAGAAGTGGTTTACGTGGAAACCAACTTAGTCCTCTTTGCAACTGTCATAACAGTTGAATGCTTTACAGGATCAAGTGGTATGGTACAAGCATAAGGTTCATTAGAAAGAAAATCAGGTTGGGACTATGGCGGGAGGGTCAAAGAATGATCTACTAATTCATTACTATCTGATTCCACCTCCTACCCTTTGGGCATCCGTTCAACAGTCTCGTTAGTCATATTTTTAACTTTAAAATCAATCTCCATACTCCCTCCAACCACGTTATTAATTTCCAAAGCCTTTATCTCCATATTGATATTAATACGCTGAGCCATAGCGTGTCCATCATGATGATTTGAAGCACCTACCTTACACATAACTTTAGTCGCTGACTTAGAAGTTTGGTTGACTATTTTATTAAATTTTTCACAACTTTCTTGCTATCCAGATGGTCCACCATTATTATTAATTTCATCACCTAAAATCGTAAAACGAGACTTGAGCTTGGTGTGGTTGTCATTCTTCGACATATTGGAAATTCTTTTATTATTAGGAATTCCACTAACTACTTCCTTATCCTTTTTATTAGAATCTCTTTCGACTTCCTCCTCCAAAATGGAAAATCGAGATCCCGATCAAGCCTATCTTTTGTGATCCACAAAGGGGTATTTTTCTTGTCACCACCCTATGGTTTCTTAAGCAAAAACCAACATCTATGGACCATATAGATATTCATCAATATTCTCATTAGTTCCAATAGACTTCTCTTGAGTCTTTGAGGTAGAAACTGATAACTCTATTATGTAGAGTTATTTTGACACATTTTGAGGGCTTAAGTAGTTAGATCTTTGAGATTTTAAGTTCAAATTGTAGCATTTTAGGTATTTTCTAGTTTAAGTTTGATTACTTGTTGAATAGTTAATTTAAGTTATTTTAGTTAAATTTTATATTATTTTGTTTTAAATTAATTTAAGAGTAGTATTAGTAATTTCTCTTATTGTTTTTGTAAGAAATTTGATGAAAAAAGCTCATTTGATGAAAATCCGTGCGACTATGGTGATGGCTTTATTTATATATGTTGTGGTATTTTGACCGTATCTCTGTCTATAGAACACCAAATGAAGCGATTCTTGAACCAATAGACTTTTAAGAGGAAGGGATACAACTTTTATGTTTACGACTTCACTCAGTTCGGATTTCATCATGGTCAAAATATTTGTCCAAGTGGGAGTACTGCAGTAGTATTTATGGACTAAACATGATGCAGTATTTGGAGCATATCTTTCAATCCAAAAGTCCAATTGATATTATTCTTAAACCATTGGAAAGTTAAAGAGATAGGGCTACAACCTTTGTGTTTATCTCTTTTCCCATTTCAGAGCAGATCAGAATGAAAATTACATTCGAAATTGATAGACTGCCACAGCATTGGGAGAACAAGGCTGCAACACTAGTGAAAGGAAGCTCACCGTACAAATTTTCCAAGAGCTCAGCGCTGCAGTGCTGAAGAAGTCCACAATGCTATTGTACCAAAAAACCAACGCTGTTGTGCCAAGAAATCAAGGTCGCGGTGCTGGGCAATTTTTCAAAAATAAGAATTTGATGGGATTTTGGAAATTAGGTTACTTAGAGCCTATTTAAAGTACTTTTTTCAAAGGTTTTAATAAGGAGGCAGCAACCAACTATTCTGGAGATTTGGAGCCAAGAACAAAGTAAGAAAACAAGAGAAATTGATAGAGAATTAAGGTTGCAAAGCTTCAACACTTAGTTTTTTTCTCTACTTTTGTGTTTCTTTTATTTTATTTGACTTAGATTCATGGCTAAATTTCTTTGGATGTTGTTTTTGTTTGTTATTATGAGCTAAATTATCTTTCTAGGATTGTGGTGGATTTTAACATGTAATTTAAATATTAGTTTCTTTTTTTATTTATCATGAATGGATGTAGTTTTGCTTATTCAAATATGTACTTAATGTTTTTGATTGCTTGGCCAACAATTAACTAATTTGTGAATCTAATTGTGACTCGACAGAGAGTGTCACGACCCGGAACTCCCATCGAGCCCGTGACAACCGCCGCGAAGCCTCGACAAACATTCTTCCCCCGAATGCCTTTTGAGACCTCGCAAGGCTTTTGTACCAGTTTTTCCATTCCTCTCTCTTTCTTCTTTTTTTTTGAATAATAAAATAAAATAAAAATATTAATTAAAATAATCTATTTTAATGTAAAACAATATATATA
>NC_030858.1:33649208-33655207 GCF_000208745.1 Theobroma cacao
GAGAAATGCATGGAAATGATAAATCTTAAGCTAAGCTTGAAAAATCATACCTTTAAACACTTGATTCCTTGAAAAATCACACTTTTTCTTTGAATTTTCTCACTATAGGGTTTGTTCTTATTTCTCTCTCTCTCCTGCTGGTTTTGGCTGACCCTCCCAATGAAGAATTCTGAAATTTTCAAGCCTTTTAATAGGCTTAATAAAATATTATTATTTTATTTTTTTCTAGCCATCTTTTTGACTTTCTTTTTCTACCACTCAATCCTCTTCACTCATCCATGTCTTCCATGAAATTTCTAGACTTTTCCAAAGTTTTGGTGGAGCAAATTTTTAAAAATTACACTTTTACCTCCGTAAAGTGAAAATTACGTTTTTACCCCAAAAACTGAAAAATTGCCCATAGACATATTTTTCATCCCTTATACTCATACCATTCTCCAATTTGTCAAATGTGATTTAAATTCTCTCAAAATCTCAAAATTTGTCCGTGGGTGGAAAAATTACGATTTTACCCTTAGATAGTGAAAATTATGATTTAACTCCGAATTGATCCTTGAACTCCGAATTACCATTTTGTGTCATCCCTGAACTGTGAAACTCTTAATTTCACCTTAAAATTCCTATTTGAACTAGTTCGAGGCTTAATCGACTAAATGGTACCATTAGGGGCAATATCGTCTTTTAACGATTTCTCAAACTTCCTAAATATACAAACATTCTATCGAGCATGTGAATGACATTATAATTATTTTACAAAGCAGAGTTTGACAGAGAGATTTTAGATTGGACTAAGGTTTGAATAGTGTATGTTCATGTCACTTTGATGATCTGATTCGCGGTTAAGGTAGACATACACAAATTGCCATACATTGACACATTAGGACACTTGCTTAATCAACTTAATTTAATTGATTCCTATAGACATATAGTGAACTAATTAAGTTAGCAAATTGTACAAGCAACTCAACGGAGACTTGTCCATAGCTTTGGATTTTAGGTTTGTACAACCACTTAGAAAAGATAAATAACAAGAAAAGCTGGTATTAGATGAAATGTTGAATGAACCCATAACCCTAGGTCTTTAATATACTGCTTTTCTCAACTTATTTAGTTTGTTAGCATACTTAGTGTTGATTTTTAATTGTTTTTAATTAGTTTTTTTTTAATTTTTAGATTACTTAAATAAGATTAGTTTGTTTTATAATTTTAGTAATTAGTGAAACTTTAAGAACAAATCTCTATGGGAACAATACTCTACTTCATCACTATATTACTTGTTCGATATGTATTCTTGCGTGTGCAAAATCGACAACAGAAACCTCTTTAAGATTATTACATACCTCTTTTATATGACCGTAAATGCCACAATTAAAACAAACCTTGGGAAGGCCCTCATATTGTATCTTTTGAGCATTACCATTCATAAAAAACTTAGGTAAAAGAGGTTTGGAAAGGTTGAATTCCACTACAACTCTTGCAAATTTCCCTCTCTTGTCAAAGCCTGTATTATAATCTATCTTCAACAGGCATTTAAGCATAGAAGTAATCTATCTCAGGACTTACTTATTGTATAGATGTAAAGTCAAACTAGGAAAATGAATTTAAGCGGCTACTACAAACAGATCTTGCATTTCCCTAGAAGAATTCAGAGTCCAAGGATTAACAATGAGATAACGACCTAGTACCACCAACGGGCTATCCAACAAAGAAGACAAATAATATGCTCTTTCCATAAATCATATTAAGAATCTATGATTATCAAGATCAATGATACTATACTTCTTTTTTGGTTTCCACAAGACTACAATATTTCAGATAGTAACTTGCAAGAGATTGAACAACCAAGAAGCCCCACTATGACTGAATTCTACCATCAATTTGCCAACTCACTTTGCTTATGATCTGAGATCGTGAGTGATAAGTAGCCATCAAGCAAACCATATTGGTAGTCCTTTGTCTTAGTATCATTCGATTCACAATCCATCACTAGAATGATACCAAAAATATTTCTCACTATCAAAACCCATATATAATCACCATTCGAACTTATCAATGCTTCCTTAAAAGACAACTTGTCTAGAACAATCAACTCATTCTCATACTAAACTTTATCAAGATTCGAATTACAAGTCCTAATTTTTTTGCAAGATCGATCGTCAATAATCCCAAGATTAGGGTTTTTTTGAGGAGAGCTCTCAGTCCTCATTTTATTTTTCCATTTGCTCATTTTCTAACCGAACTATATAATCTTTTATTATATATTATATTACTATAATGGCAAAAGAAATAGAGATAGCACCCAATGTATGGGTTCTTTTCAAAAAGACCTTACATAAATAAGGTGTTTTTGGAAATAACCCTTTCCATAATATTAAGTATTTTTAGCCAAAAGAAATTAATTTTGAACAAAATTACCCTAAATGAAATTGACCCATATGTTTAGGTTCGTGCCTCAAACCGACTCATATCCTTTAAGCTTTCTCACTAGACCATTCATCTTTAGAGTATTCCTTACCAGAAAGAAAAACCTTTAAGCATTTTGAGCATTTTGGAGTGGTTTTTGATATACGAAGAAAAACCTTTGACAGTTTTAAGCATTTTGGAGTGGTTTTTGATGCATGAAGAAAAACCTTTGAGCATTTTAAGCATTCTTCGCTAAGTAGGCATATTTGTTGATTATATTGTTAAATGAAATATAGTGTGTTGTTTGAAGTTGTTAATTTTGTTAAATAGAATTCAATAGTTTTGGTGGTTTTTAAACATTACATAACTGGTTTTTGGGTATTGCGTGACTAAGTTTTAAGCATCGCATGATTAGTTTTTAGTTATTGCGTGACTAGTTTATAGGCATTGTGTGACTAGGTTTTAAGCATCACGTGACTAGTTTTTAATTATTACGTGACTAGTTTATAGGCATTGCGTGACTAGTTAGTAAGGTATTGCGTGACTAGTTTTTAGACATTGTGTGACTTAGGCTTTGCCTAAAATCAATCACACAATGCCTAAAAACTAGTCACGCAATGCCTAAAAGCCAAAGACACAATGATTCAGTAACCCAAGCTTAAAAATCAGTCTTACAATACTTAAAAATCAATGACACAAAGTCTAAAAACTAGTAACGTAATAATTAATAACTAATTGATTTGTTCGCTCGCAACTAGGTTTAAGTTGCTAAAGTCATACAGTGTTCTAATTTACAGATATGTCTAATCAATTTCAACCTCTTAACTTTGAGGTTTTATGAATATAAACTAATAAACTCAAGAACCTAAAACATATACCTTTGTGTCATCTCTACTCCTTGAGATAGCCAGAAATAGTTGGATGATGAAGTAGACAGTATTTGGAAAGAGAGAGAAATCGAGATTTAATTTTAAAATTTTTGTCTAAATGGTGAGATAAAGAAAACTAAAACCATTTTAATTTGTCTAAAATTGTTTAAAGGGCATTGTTATCAAGTCATGCCAAAAATTGACTAAAAATAGTTAAAATTATAATAAACGATATTTTTAATTAGACTTATGAAGAAGATTATCTCTCACAACTTCCTCCTAATGTATTATATTATTGCAATAGCTTTTAAACCAGATTATTCGATATTACACATTGAATCCTTGAATTCTAGCTTTCCTTACAAGGATTGAAAGAAGTCATTCAGATTTCCTGAACATAGAAAAGCCAGAATTTGTGATGGTGACGCCTCCGTCTATGATCAAATTAAGCCCACTCACATACTTGGACTCGTCGCTTCCCAAGAAAAGAGCTGCCCCAGCCACATCTTCTGGTTCAAGGATCGCCCCCTTAAGATTGGCATAAATCCCATGAACTCCTTCATCATCTAGGTTTAAAAAATTCTTTGCCAGAGGAGTTGCAACCACATAAGGCGAAATGCAGTTAACACGAATGTCGAATTGTTCTAGCTCCACCCCAGCATTTCTCATAAGCCCTACTACACCATGCTTTGAGCTGGTGTAGGCATGGGAGGCAATTCCACCAACCTTGGAACAAATGCTAGCAGTTGTAATGATACTGCCCCGGCTAGCTGGTTTCATCACACGAGCAGCATGTTTAGTGCCCAAGAATGCACCTACTAAGGTAACATTAAGGACTCGCTCAAAATCGGACTTATCATTGTCAAGTATGTTGGGTTTTGGGACCTCAATTATCCCGGCATTGTTCAACATAATGTCAAGCTTTCCATACTGGGAAATGGCTGCGTTTACAGCATTTTCGACATCTTTTTCCTTGGTCACATCGCAATGAACGAAGGAAAATGTATATCATTAACTCGAATATTTGCCTATAATCTCTTAATTTGCGGCAGATTAAATTCTTCAAGATAACATAAAGATGCAGAAAAGGAAAAGAAAATTGTCAATTTTTACCTTTTTGTAGTTGTTGAGGCTAGTGAAGCAATTGACATGGTGAAGCAATATGTGAAAGATAACTCACTTGTGAAATTAGTAGGGAAAGATGAAAGAAGCTGGACAAGTTGCTGCAATTTCTAATTCCTAACAATGGATCTCCTTATATGGACCAACTTTATCACAGGAATGAAGCATGAAAAAAACGCTGCTCACATGTTTTTTGTGAAAGACTTAGAAAACGTAATAAAACCAAAAAAGAAGAAAAAGGTCAGATACCCCAGCTGGCTAATTGTCCTTAACCTTTAAAAAAATACAAAAAGAAAAATTGTCGCTGACCTTTGAAATTGATGCAACTGAAAATCGCTCTTAATGGGATAAGATTTAAATTTGCTGTTTTACTTGATGGATTAAATGTATCCACTCTGTGCCCTGACGCCTGCTGCTCTTTGTTCTTTATGGTGGTTTACTGCTGCCCGTTCGGTGATAGGATTTCAAGGTTATGGTTTGTACAGAGTTTGTACATAATGATATTGAATCAGGATGATCTGTTGCAGCTTTTTTTTTTTTGTTGGCTGCACATGAGTTTTGTACTAGATGTACATATCTCCGTCTTTGTTAAGGTATATAATCATAATTCATTGCTTCTAAAAGAAATGTATTCACTCTGTGTAAATTTATTATTGTATTTTTAATTTAATTTAAAAATAATAAAATATTCTATTATTTTCTAATGGTGTCCCTACTCAAGGAAAGGCATAGTTTCATAACGGAGATAAGGATATGCTGGGTGAAAAGAGAACCATAGGATACAAAAGAATGACCTTCCATTGGTAGAATCAAGACAAACAGAAGAAGAAGAAGAAGAAGACCGCTTTTAAGAGTAGGTGGCTACTGACCCGATGCATGTATCCCTGTTCAAATGTCGTGATGCTCTTTATTTTTTATCATTAGTCACAGCAATTGAATAAGATTTTGATTGATTTAGAGGAAGCTCTTAAGTGGACGAGACTGCTCCAAATAAAGGTCATGGTTCCCCTTGAAGGCTGGAATGGTACTGTAACACCTCCGTTCCCGATACAGAAGGATAGCCTCGCGTATGTACTAATTATGACTTGGGTGTGTGACAGTGAAGATTTATGAATGGCATTGTATATACATAAATGCATAAGATTACAAGTATAGTTGATTGTTTTGAATGCTTTGAGGCTTAATTGAGAGTTTGGTTAGGTTTTATTGAGTACACGTTGAAGTACATGAAGTATAATTGATGGATTATTGAAAATGGTGAGGTGGAAGTAGGTTGGACACTTATAGCACGTTTAGTTCGCGGAATAGACAGGAATAGAATAGAATAACTATTATATTGGAATAGAATGAGATGAAAATATAATAGAATAGGTATTACGTAGTTTGGTATGATAAATTGAATAGAGCAGGAATGATTATTATGACTTATTACAGTGTTTGGTTGATAAAAATAACTTTGGAATAAGAAAAGAATAAAAATAAAAAGATAAAAATACCTTTTATTATATAATTTTAATTTTTTTTAAATATTAATATTTTATTTATAATCTAATCATTAATATTATAAAATACTAATATTTTATTTAATTTAAATGTTATTATGAT
>NC_030858.1:33655900-33666141 GCF_000208745.1 Theobroma cacao
ATTTAAATATGTTATAATTAAAATATAAAAATATTAATATTTTTTAATTTAAATTTAAAATATTAATTTTATAAATTTAAATTTGTAATTTTTAAAAATAAATAATAATATTTTAGTCCAAAATGTATAAATTTTATTCCTATAAGTGTGGAATAGCTAATACCATGGGGGATGGTGGTATTAGCTATTCCAAGCTTTTGCCTAATTTTAAAAAATAACCATTCCTTTTGGAATGGCTATTCCTTCCTCAAGAGCAAACCAAACAAGGGGATAAAATTTTGTAAGGAATAGAGGGGGAATGATTTAACCATTCCCCCAACCAAACATGACCTTAGAGAATCAAGTTGGAAGCTAAAAAGGTGGAAAACAAGCTACTGTAAGATATCTATCAATACATTACTTAATGCATAGATAGATTCATGACAGAATGTATTAGGAGACCATTTTCTAAGAAATGTATTAATATATTGTATAAATGTATTGATAAAATTATGATAGAATACATTCTCTATAAAATGTAGAGGCATTTTTAAAAATAACTCTTAAAAATAAGATATTTTAAAAAATAGTCTTTTTATAATTTTAACTATTTTTAGTCAAATTAGATGAAATTACCCTTAATGAACTTACATGTCATGATGCTACACGCCATGTTGAAAAAAATACTATTAGCACACATCATGGTTAAGTTGTTACACGTCATGTACAAAAACATGTTATATACTATGCTTAGGTTGTTACACGTCATATACAAAAACATATTACATATTATGGTTAGGTTGTTACACGCCATGTTCAAAAAAAATATTGTTGTTACATGCCATATACAAAAACATGTTATACGCCATGTTTAAAAAATATTATTATTACACACCATATTCAAAAATATTTTGTTATACTTTAGTGTCTAAAATGTTATTGTTACTTACAAACCAAAACTTCAAATCTTGTTCAACTCTCTTCATTTCTTTTTGTTTTTTTAATAATTTGGCATCGATTAAAGTGTTTCTAACATGTTTTCATAAATCAAAACACAAATTTTCTTACCTAAAATACTTATATTGACTAAAAATCGAAAAAAAATTTCTCTGAAAACCTAGGTTTATAAATTTCAAATTCTTAAGTTTATTGGTGTCCAAATCCCAAATTGATTCAATTAAAAGTTATTTCAAACATTTGTGATCATTCTACCATTTTAGTTTTATTCAAAATACCTAAAAATCAAATTCTCCAAATAGCCACCCACCTAAGTATACCAAAACCATCGCTTAGTGTCTTGAAAGCACAGGAAAGAAAAATCTGAAAGCACAGGAGAGAGAAATCAGAAGCATAGCAGACGAATGTCGAAGAAAGAAAACAATAAAATTAGAAAGAGTGGGATCGTTAGAGAAACAATAAAATTAGAAAGAGTGGGATCGTTAGAGAGAGAAATTAGAAGTACAAATGGGGACAAATTATGGTGAATGATTTAATTTATTTGAAATAGTTTCAAGAGTATTTTTGTCAAGTCATGATTAAATATGGCTAAAACAATTAAATTTATTTTGATGATTATTTTTAAAATGCCCTTATTAAGAAAGGTTATTTTTCATAATTTCCTCTAAAATGTATTAATAGATTTTCAAATGTATCCATACATGCATGTAATAGTGCAAAAAAATATAGAGACTCTCGAGTTGAATGCTTTGTTTTCTTCTTCTACAACTTGAGGCACCCACCCCTCTCCATCCCCACGGCAGCTTCCAAGGTAGAAAGAAGAAGTGATTTAAGAGGAAAATACACCGATTAAAGTAAGTTTCCTTACTTTTGAAGAAGATCTACCAATTGTTTTCTTTAAAATTCTGCTTTTTGTTATGCAAACCATGATTTTATTTGTAAGGTGTTGAGGTGCTGGGAATTTGTTGTTGAAAGTGGGCATAATAGAGGTAAAAACAATATGTTTTGGTGTTTGGAGGTTTGAAATGAGGTTTACAGTGCTGCTAGTGTGAATGTAGAACTAAGTTAAGCCTAGTGAAAACCGAAAATATTTGAATCCTGGAAATTTAGAATGTTTGAACTATTTAAGAGAAGTTGAACTTGAGAAATGATTGTTGAGCTCAAATTCAGTTAGGAAGCAGTAAAAATTTGGTATGTGCTAATATAGTGATGCATTGGTTTAATTTCATAATATGGTTGGAGCATAAATTCTGCCAATTAGAGCATTGGCGAGCAGTGTTGATTGAAGGTGCTGTGTTTGTGAGTTGGAAAACTTAAGAATAATAAGTTCGTGAAGGCTTAAACTGATTGTAGAGCCGAGGATTGGTTAGCTATGTAATTAAATTGTTGTATTACTGGCATTGAGGTGAGTGGGTGGCCAACGTCAATATATATATATATATATATATATATATATATATATATATATTTTTGATAATTATGCATTTATTTTCTATGATCAATTTTCTATAGCTTGAATTTGGGAAGCATAAGCTGGTAGGTTTAGGAGTTAATTTCCTTATGTGGAGATTGCTGATTGGCAAAGGATTGAGTTTGGTTTCAATGCTGTCTTTAAGGAAGCTTTGCAAATTATTAGTATATGTATATGTACAATTACTATACTAGTTTTTAACCCCCGGAAACAAGCCCTTTAAATTGCTTGATCTTCAAATAAGTTTTTAGAGCAAGAATGTTGTTACGCAAGCCATATGGTGACTGCCTTGTTGATGCATTATCTGTTTGACCTTCAAATTTCATTTTAAATGAATTATTATTATTGCAAGAGCCATAATGTGGCTGTTTTCATGTGTGTACCCCTGTTTTGCGTGATCAATTTGAGTTCAATAAAACTTCGTCGCTAGAGCCATATGTAGTGGTAGATTTTAAAGTGTTCTATCCCTATTATTGAGTGGTTTTACAGTACCTATAAATATTCTGGCCATTAGCATCTTTATCGGCATGAATTATTTAACAATTATGTATGCATATAGATGTTTTAACTGCACCCGAACATTTGGCTCATTGGTTGGTGCATTATCTCCCTGTCTAAAGAGCAGGGTTCAAATCCCTCCTCCCTCAATTTTAAAAAAAAAAAGTTGTTTTAACTGCCAACAACTAAATGTTTATAAACATAATGGCATAATTGAGCTATTTGGGTTTGAACCATGTTAAACACCATCTTGGTTTATCTTAGGAGTTTTAGAACGAAAATATCTCGAATTTAAGTCTTACAGTTATAGCCGTAGATGTAACCTTAATGCACTCTAGCGGCCCATTGCATTGTTATGGTATACATCACATTCCTATCAATTTTGTCTAGAGGTTCCACTATAAACTAAGGTAGATGTTACATTCCTACTGATTTCGTGAAGAGGCCCCATTATTTTGATCATCTTATGACCTAACCGAGAGTTTGGCTTCCACAATCTTTATTTCATTGAAAATTTTCGAAGCATGCTTTGGCAAAAATTTATGTACTTGTGCATACTATATTTACTCATGCCATATACTTATTTCAATGCATGTTTTAAATTCTCACACCGAATTGAACTCTATTATGTCATTGCATGACTTTAAACGTTTACTTTTTAAATTTTTATTTATAAAATATTTTACTGTATTACTTGTTTCTCATCTACACTCACTTACTGAGTTATGAAAGACTCACCCTAATCAGTTGTTGCCTTGTGCAGATAAATAGCTTCTTAGGGTTCTTGTTGAGGGTGAGTGACTAGCTTTGCGTGGTCGATATCGAGACATCTGCTAGACATTTTCCTATCCAAGTCAACTCCGCTGGCAAAGTTTTATATAAGTGTGACTATCTATAGCCAATTGTGTAGGGTTAAAGCCCACGAATTGTAGCCAATATATGGCATTCTAGAACTTCATTATGTAAACACTGTTGGTATATGAGTGTATGCACATATAGTGCTGTTTATAAATATGCCTTGATAAGGCTGTGTAAAAATTTAAATTCGCTTGTAAACTTATTTATGTGAATATATATATATATATATGTATATATATACACGCACATTTGAGGTGGTTCTTGTCATTTCATTGTGTTGATGTGTTAGTGATGTTGGTAAAAGCTTAGTAGGTTTGTGGGCTTGTCTACAGAGTCTATGCACAGATAATGACCATGGAGATTAACGTTAGTGTATTTTCAAAATAAAAGATTATGTCACATAATAAAAAGTTATCTTAACTTAAAGGCTTATCACATAAAGTGACATGGTGTACCTATTAGATTGTAGGTGGGCTTTTTATGTGAATAATTATATCTCGTAGTAAAGTGACAGATTGGAAAAACACCTCCAAATCCAAAGGTTATGAAACAATTGAAAAAACACCACAGTTTAAAAGTTTAGATATCAGAGTTATTGTTTATATTATAGCTCAAAGATTATACCTTATAGAATGAATGGTTGTCTTTTCATAAGTTGATTATTGAAACAATACCTTTATCCAATAATTATGTCCTGTAAAATGCAAAGGTATCTTTAAGATAAAGAAGTGCCTTAATGAAAGGGTTTTGTTTTTAAAGAAAAAACTCTTGCAAGCTTATATAAAAGACTTGCTGCCAACCATGTTGACACACCAAAAACAAATAAGACAAAAGTAAAAAATCAAGAGAAAGAAAAGTGTTAAGTTCTTCAAATAAATATAAACACTTAAGTTTCCTTCATTTATCAAAGGAATCCAAGTTCCTTATAATCTACTTACTGCAAAAAGTGTTGGCTCCATTAGATTTTGATGATAATAAAACATTCTCATTTATTTGTGTCTAATTCCTTTATTTGAGTGTGCAGGAAATTAATATATGAAATTAATTTAATTAACTCTTCAAAGAGTATTTTTGAAAGAAAAAGAGGGATAAAATCAACAAGATGTAACTGAATAACAAGGAGGAAGCTTTTTGATAAAACAAGGAAGAACATTGGATGACCAAATTTCAAATTGAAGAAATGACGGGCTGAAAAGTTTGAGAAACATAACCAATTCAATCAACCAAGTCAGTCGACTAAGTGCTTTCTGCCAGAATCTGCAAACCAGAAATAGAACCAATTTAGTCAACCAAGTTAGTCGACTAAGAGCTCTCTATATGCAATTTAAAATAGAGCACTACAAAATAGATTAACGGCTAGAACTCATCCTCAACTGTTTTCAATTAATATAAACTGCCTAACTGCCACTAGAGTTGCATCTTTAAGTATAAAAGGGTCTTCCAACAATTAGAAACAAGTTTTTAGAAGCCTTGAATGAGATTTGAGCTATAAAAAGTTGAAAAACCAGAAAAGCTTCACTGCACTTGTCTGCACTTAAACGTCTACTCTTTGCAATTGTATTTAACACTCAATCTTGTACCATTCAAATCAACTTGTGATCATAGGTACTTTCTTTAACCTCTCTTCTTGTGTTCTTAGAGTGAAGGAGTCACTCTAAGGAGTTATTGAAGCTTGGGATAGCTTGATTGTTATAGGTTGTGGTTGAACCTTGAAAAACCACTTTGGGTTTTAGTTGAGCTCGTGAAAAACTAGTGTGAAAGGTTTTGGCTGAGCTTGGTAAAAGCCATTGTAAAGCTTAGTGAAAGCTTGTGTATTTCACCAGATTCTTAGTGAATTGTTGGGAAAATCCTTGGTTGGATAATCAAGGTAGTGGATGTAGGTCTTGGACCGAACCACTCTAAATTGTTGTGCACCTTATACTCTGTTCTTATTTTATTAAGTTCTAAAAATTAGTTTCACATCTTGTCAAAAGCCAAATTGTGCTATTCATCCCCCCTCTAACACATATTAATGGGACCAACAATTGGTATCAGAGCTAGTTCTCTGTCTTTAAGGCTTAACATCCTTAGGGAAGATCTAAATGGCTCTTCAAAAATCAGTTGTAGCTGAGGGACAATCAACAAATAGACTACCTCTATTTGATGGCTCTAATTATCCTTATTGGAGAACTAGGATGTCAATTTACATTAGAGCTATAGACTATGAAATGTGGGACGTCATCACTGATGAACCCTTTATGCCCTCAACCGTAAATGTGGTGACAAATGAGTTGATGCCCAAGCCAAGGTTTGAATGGACTGAGGCTGAAACTAAGAAAGTTTAAATAAATTTTAATGCCATCAACACATTACATTGTGCATTAACCCCCTTTGAGTTTAACAAAGTCTCAGGCTGTACAACAGCTAAGCAAGTGTGGAAAAAACTTAGAATAATCCATGAAGGGACTTCTCAAGTAAAGGAGTCCAAAATTGCTCTTTTAACACATAGTTATGAAATGTTCAAAATGGAACCTAGTGAAGACATCACCAGTATGTTTGATAGGTTTACAAACATCATAAATAAATTAAGTCAGCTAGGCAAACCCATTCCTGAACATGAATTAGTTAAAAGACTGCTTAGAAGCCTACTAAAATCTTAGAAACCAAAAGTGACTGCCATTAGAGAAGTTAAAGATCTAAACATCATCACACTCGATGAGATTTGTGGTTCTCTTCTCACTTATGAGCTGGAGCTTAAGGAAGAAGAAGAAGAAGACTGAAGGGAAGCAAATAAAGTATTGCACTTAAAGCCAACATCCTTGAAGAATAGCTGGAAGAGCTTTCCTGCGATCATGATGATGAATTAGCTCTGGTTGTAAGAAAATTCAGAAAGCTAATGGGCTGAAGAAACCGAAGGATAGCTAGAAGAGGTTTTAGGAAAGACCAAGGTGCTTCATGGAAAGTAAGGAACAAAAATTACTCCAACAAAAAGAAAGAAATGATCTGCTACGAATGCAAGAAACTTGGTCACTTAAAGTCCGAGTGTCCATTGCTGAAAGATGAGACCCTTAAAGAAAACTAAGAAATCCAAGAAAGCAATGGTGGCTGCTGCATGGTCAGACAATGACACTTAAAGCTCTGAAACTGATCATGAAAAATCTGATGAAAGAGCAAACATCTGTTTAATGGCACAAGAGGATGAATCAAAGGTATCCTCATCCCCCTACATTAATTCTTATGATGATTTACAAGATGAATATGAATGCCTTCATGATGAATTTGAAAAACTTTTTTCAAAATATAAATCATTGAAGAAAAAGGCTGCATTACTTGAAAATGATTTGGAACAATCAAACGAGAGTTTACCTCTGTTTTTGAGCAAAGAAATATTTTGCAAGTTGAGTTAGAACACTCAAAAACAAACTTTGAGTTTTTAAAACAAGAGCTGGAAAACAAGTCTGAAGCTTTGCAAATAACTCTTGATGAAAACATAGCTCTTAAATGTTTGAAAAATGAATCTTCAAAAAGATATGCATACCACAATAAAAATTCAACTAAAGCATTACCTAGACGTCATAATTATGGTAAACATGGTCATTTATCATATGATTGTTTTAAGAAAAGAAAAGTGTAGAAAGTTAAGAAAATCTGGGTTCCTAAGGGATCTTTTGTTGCAACTAACACTCAAGGACCCATCAAAGTATGGGTACCTATAAAGAAAAACTGAAATTCTATTTTGTAGGTTGAGCTAGACTTAAAAGAGACATGTTCAAGAGCTCAATTCAAGAAAAAACAGCCTTGGTACTTGGACAGTGGCTGGTCACGGCACATGACAAGACATGAAATGCTGTTTGCTCAGTTGGATAAGAGAAAGGGAAGAACTGTATCCTTTGGAGATGATTCAAAAGGCAGAATCCATGGTATAGGTATGATTGGTAAGAGTTCCCAAACTCAAATTAGTCATGTGTTGTTAGTTAAAGGCTTAAAGCATAATCTGCTAAGTATTAGTCAATTATGTGATAAAGGATTTAAAGTGTGTTTTGATTCAACTAAGTGTGAAGTGATATATATGAGCACAAATAAAATCTCATTCATAGGAAGAAAATTGAAGAACATGTATGTAGTTTTTCTTGAAGATCTTGAAGTAAACAGTGAAGTTTGTCTTGTTGCAAATGCTGAGAATGATAGTTGGTTATGGCATAAGACATTAGGACATGTGAGCATGCATACTACGTCTAAATTAATAAAGAAATATCTTGTTGCGGAACTGCCAAAGTTAAAATTTGAAAATGATAGGATATGTGATGCTTGACAACTAGGAAAACAAGTTAGAACATCCTTTAAGACTAAGAAGATAGTGTCAACATTTAGACCTCTTGAATTGTTGCACATTGATCTATTTGGTCCAATAAGCACAACTAGCTTAGGAGGTAAATCTTATGGCTTTGTATTAGTTGATGACTATTCTATATATACTTAGGTATATTTTCTTGATAAGAATGATGCTCTACAAGCATTCTTAAGCCATTGTAAGAAAGTAAAAAATGAAAAAGGACTAGCCATAGTTAACATAAGGAGTGATCATGGAGAAGAATTTAAAAATGATGAATTTGAAAAATTTTACAATGAAAAGGGGTTGGATCACAATTTTTCTGCACCTAGAACACCCCAACAAAATGGAGTTGTAGAAAGGAAAAATAAAACCTTAAAAGAAATAGCTAGGACCATGCTATGTGAGAACAATCTACCTAAATATCTTTAGGCTGAGACAGTAAATACAACAACTTATATTCTTAATAGAGTCTCAATAAGACCCTTGATTTCAAAGACTCCATATGGACTTTATAAAGGTAGGAAGCCAAATATTTCTCACCTTAGGAGTTTTTGTTGTAAATACTTTGTATTGAACAATGGAAAACAACCCCAAGGAAAGTTTGATGCAAAGAGTGATGAAGCAATATTTTTAGGATATGCATTAAACTCAAGGCCTATAGAGTTTTTAACAAAAGGACTTTAACTGTAGTACCCCATATTTTGATACGGTAGCTAATAAAGTTTACGGATGTCAATTGAGGTTGATTACTAAGTTAAAAAGGGTAATTCAAAAGTGAACCTGTGAAATCTTGATCTTCATAGGCACATAACTATAAATAGACGCAATAATACGAACCAGGGGTAATTTCATCATTTCTCTTGGTGAGCCCCTAAAAGTAGTTTTCTAATGTTATAAAGGTCCAAGTAGGCCTAAAGAATAGTTTGGGATAAAATATTATGCATGCAAAAAAATAATAATACAATAATAATATTTTTATCGGAGAAGAATTTACAAGATAAAATGTGATTCAAAAGTCAATTAAGGCATAATAAGGTATTTTGGATGCCAATGAGACAAGAGGAGACAAGAGGAAAATTTTTTGAATAAAATAATATTTTATTAATAAAATAATATTAAAATATTAATATTTTATTCAATGTCAAAATTTTTCATGAAGGAGTATATGGTCAATCTAAGTGGAGGAGAAGAAGAATGAGAGAATTTTGAGGAAAAATGACGATAATGGGGCCGCATGTCTTTATTAAGTAAAGATAGCACGGGTAAATAAATATTTTAAATATTATGGGGACACCGCATTGGAATACAAACTTCATACTTTGTTTGTACATGTGTAGAAGAAGGTAGTAGAAAAAAATTAGAGTTAAATGAGTGTTAAGAGGACTAAATTAAAACGAAAGGAAACAAAAAAGGTAAAATGGTCATTTTGCACCCTGAGTCAAAATTTTAAGTTTTCGTAAACCCCGAGTAGTTTAGATCATTGTGGACCTTATTCCAGTGTCAAAAGAATAAAAAGATTGCACAAAGGATTGGAGAATAACAAGTTAACTTGCTAAAGGGCATTTTCATAATTTATAAGGGAATTGGATAAGTTTGAGCTATAAATATCTTCTCCTTCCAGCAGCTTCTTCAATTTCCAGTAGCTTCTTCTTCTTCCTCCTTCCATCTCACGTTTGTTTCCCCCTCCATGGAAGCATGGTATGAAAAATTCATAATTTTCTCTCTCTAGCTCTAATTTTCATGCCATTGTGCACCTTTTCATGGAACCCTTGTGCCCTTTCACCTTTTTCCTTCAAAACCATTGAAAAATCCCACTTTCATACTTTCCTTCACTAGCTAGGTGTTTAAAGAGAAAAAGAGAGAGAAAGCTCCCATAATAGCTTGGAAACTTTATTAGAAAGAATTTCAAAGTTACAAGCTACCAAGGTGAGTAATGAATTAGAATTTATTTTTGTGTTGGGAATGATTAGTAAGTAGACTTGTGAATGTTGTAGTTGAGGTTATCCACTCATTTTAGAGTGATTAGGGTAGTGAACTAGATAGCCATTTAAATGGCAATTGGAAGCTAGCTAGGAGAAAGCTTTAGACTTTATAAGTATGTGAATTGACAAATTGGTGATGCTAATGTGATGATAGGTTCCAACGAAGCCCCATCATCCCATTTGG
>NC_030858.1:33666421-33672247 GCF_000208745.1 Theobroma cacao
TATATATATATATATATATATATATATATATATATATATATATATATGTTGTGCATAAATAGTTGATGTTGTGTGATAATTATAACCGTGCGTGTGCACGATGTGGGGGGATGCACATGTCGGTGATGGTGGTGGTGAGGGAGATGGATGATGATAGTGCCTGTGTGCACGATGTGGGGGGATGTACACAATGGCACTGATTGTGCACGATGTGGGGGGATGCACACGATGACTCTAGCTATGTGCACAATGTGGGGGGATGCACATGAGCTGAGTGAGATGATGGTGGTATTAGTGTTTACTTATGTATATATGTATATATATGTTTGTGAAATAAAAGTTCATGAATATGGTATATGACTATAATGCGTGTAAAATTTGACATGATGAATCTTGAGAATTTCCCCTTTTCTTGCAAATTGATCTTTATTGCAGCACTAAATGAATTTTTAGTGCAAAGGAGGTCCCTTTTACACTTAAGTGCCCTGCTTCTCGCTGCAGTGAGAATGCTTTCTCGCTACAGCAAGAAACATTCTGTTTTGGCAGCTGGAAACTCGCTGCAGCGAGAGTAAATCTTGCTGCAGCGAGAAACTCTCGGGTTCTAGTGCAGTACCTTTATTTTGATAAAGATTTTGATATCCTTCCTATCCGGACTGGGAAAAGTAGTAAACATCAAAGTTGTATTCCTACCTCTTAGCTTTCTAATGGTCCAAACACCAGGTCAATTGGACTTCTGTAGTGGAAGATATATTAGAAAAACTGAAATACATGCAAACTGATATTATTTCTCACTGCAGCGAGAAACATTCTGTCCTGCATGTTACCCTATTCAGTTTTTAACATATTTTCACCCATTTAACTTCATGGATTGATCATGGGTTTTTGCAACACTATGAAGTTATTGATCAAAGTTTTAAATGAAGGGTTTCTAGTAAGAAATTAAATCAATTGCATTGTTTTTGAAGCAAGTGCATCATGATTTCCAAATTCTTCCTATTGATTGCTTGTTCCCTTCTTATGTTCACTCACTGATTTTCGTACTCACGTTTTTAAAATTCATGTTTTCATATTTGGAGGCAATTGGGACCTAGATTGAGTTGCACACATATGCTCGTCTTCTTAGTAGTATTATAGCATCTCAGTACCTGTATCTTCACCCAGAGTCACTCCGCTAATGGTCTCGAGTCTATTACTTGTGAACATGTATATGTAATGTAAACTACTAAGAGTCATGCTATAAATGAATTATGTATATGTTGGATTGATAATGATAGTACTTTGATATAATATAAATGTGAATATTCAGTTGTTATAAAATATTACTAGAACATTTACTTTTGAGAGTTACAGCACTTCATTTTAAAGATGATGGATGGGAATGATAATCGGAATTGCATAAAGAGGCTTGCTTGGGCTTAGTGGGCTATGCCCATTGGGCCCATGCGCCAATCATGGCTCGAGAATTTGGGTTGTGGCAGAGTTGGTATTAGAGCCCTAGGTTTAGTCAAGTCCTAGGGATTCTCGTGTCAGTCAGTGGAGTTGTCGGAGTTAATGTAGAGTCTTGTCTATGATTTGTGATTGCAGCACAAATCATAGACAAGAAGCTATATGAACTCTTATTCCTAGTAACCTACCCTTTTGCTATCGTCATGTAAAAGGCATAAATGGTGTCGTTGCTCGAGTTTGAAATGCCACTTGAGACACAAACCATTGTTGGAAAGATTTTTAAGTAAATGCTCTTAATGAAAGGTCAATATAATGATATATTCCTCTGACTAAGGATAGAGGAAGGTGAAGCTGGACTGTTAGGTTCGTAATAGTTTATTCATTTAGTGGAATTAGGATTTGAACCCATGGTTATTAAAAAAAATTAAAATTTTAAAGACTATGGATTGTAGTTGAGATCAGTATAGGAAGGACGTACGATAATGGTAATAAGAGCTGTATTTTGGCTAAAATGAATAGTAATTATTATGACTCGCTTGAGGTTTATAAATTTAAGTATTGAGGAAACTGTAAACCAATGTTTATGTGTACGGAGGTAAGTGCACTGTGTTAATTGAGCTTGACATGCCCCTATAGAAATGGTGTGGGCTTTTGAAATATTTTATAAGCGTATAAGTGTTAAATATGTTTATAGTAGCTTAAATGGAGTTGGTTTTTATTTCAACTAAGTGATTCCGAGATTCCAAGGCTTGGATTAAATTATTGTGGTTTATGGTTATAATTGCATGAATTAGCTCAAGGTTGACAAGCCACATATACCTTAACAAGGTTGATAACATGAATGAAGGGGAAATATGGATGTTGATATGTTGAGCATAAAGAGCTTAAGGATAATTAATGCAATTATACTAAGTTAGATGGTATGATCCGAACTAAGAACATGGACACCTTGGGAGATTTTAAAATAATGTCCAGTGGGGTTAGAGAGCTAAAGTGTTATCGGGCATACAATGAATGATTATGAGTGGCTTTGAAGATAAGCCTTTGATTGATTAAGTTATCAATGGAACCCTATTAAAGGAAGTGTTTAAGTGTTTTGGAAGTGTATGGAAAAGCATAAGAGAATATATTAGCTTGACTTGCTATAAGAGGTCAAAATTTGGATGACCATGAGTGGCTTGTGAGTAACCCAACAATGTATAGGTAAATGTGCAAGGGAGCTATGATTGATAGATAATGGTAGAACTTTAATGATGAGACTATGTTCACTACTTAGGCATTGAACAGTAAATTACGAACATGTATCCACCTTGTGAACACCCTGGTAAGATAAATTCGAGAGATTTTTCACAATGAGAAAACATTAAAGCTCGAAAAGCTAATAGTTTTATAGTGATGTTGATGTACGTGACTGATATGTCACGTTGTACCAAGGTACGCTGCAAGTTTAAGAATGTTTGGGAATGTTGATTTGAGGTAATGACTACCTTACCTTTATGTAGACCCGATAATAATACGGTCTTGATACGCTTATAGAGGTAGAGCATACAATAGTAAAAAGTGCTTCCCTCACATGTTTCATTTCATTTTGACTAGTTATCAAGATAGCATACCAGATAAAGGTAACCGAAGATTGAACTGTGCTTTAAAGCCTTAGTGAATAATGGCGATATGCTTTAGTTAATCGATATTACCTTTGGTGAGGGAATAAAAGTACTCAATTGGATTCGTAGAGATTTACTTGGGAAAAGAGATGATGATTTAAGAATTCAAGTACTCGTATACGAGTAAAGATTTGGCAATGAGACATGACCTAAAGTTGGAATACTACAATATGAATTTTGACTAAGAAACTCGACTTATAAATCAAGTGGTGTTTGGGGATGGTGCCAATTAGTGGTTGACTCTTGTATGAGAATGGAATATTGAAATCAGTTTTGTGTATTCACCACAAATGATGAGCATGATCTAACTAACCAAGAGAAGAAATGATTCTAAACTTGATTGTTGGTTATTCTGGCTGTATAGATGGCTTATTGAGCTTGATATGCCTAAGGCTATTCGAAGTTAAAATTTTTGGAAATATATATGTATGGATATATATGTTGCATATTGGTATAAAAGCTCATGCGGAGTTAGTTATAATTTGATTCGATGAGGACATTCTATCAATGGTTATAGTGCTAGACAATGATTAAGATAATTTATCACTGATTTTGGCAGTGAACAAGTGGATTATAATGCTGTTAGCTTAAAAGTAAGTGTTTATACTTTTGGTATGAGTTTATCAAATTTTATTATATTGTGATCAAACTTGGTGTTTTGTTATAGCCTGAGAGGCTTGGCATATGACCTAGCTTAACTATGAGCTAGAAATTGTTAGGTTATTATGAAGTACACAAATAGGGAAGTATGACATGAACTTAATATCCTAAGAGGCAATGGAAAATGAAGTATCAGTTTTGGTATAGCTTCAATATATACAGTTTTGATATATAAATATGTGGGGAAAAGTTTATAGCTTATGCGTAAAAGTGTGCATTTGAATTCGTATAATTAAAAGTGTAAAATCTACCTTGATTGATATAAAGCTCATGATTCAAAATGAATGATTATGGATTTAATTTTCTAAGGTAAAAAAGACTAAAAGAAGTTAATATCAGAAAGGTCTTAACAGATGATTCTTAAATTTTAAAGTGCACTTAAGGAGAGATAAATGTCTAATTTCATCTTCAGATAGATAAACTAATGAGGCCATGAGATCTTATGTTTGGAGTAAATTTGAGAAATATCAAGTTAGATATGTTGTAGGTGATTGATGACGAGCAAATTAGCTATGACATTGGAAATATAGAAATGATTAGTAATCAAAATGAGACTTGGGAAGGAACTTTAAAGGGAAAATTTTGAGCAACTTTAATCTTGAGAGGTTGAGTTATTGATTAAAAAGATTGGTTAAGATTATGAGGGGGTATGTGGAATGTCATGATTTATTTAAATGCCTTGTGGTATAAGTTGAGATTTATCTAGTGAGCACTCGATCATGAAAGTATTGGAGTTTGTTTTTGGGAATATGATGACTAATGGTTACTAGATTTGAATCATCTTTGATATTAAGAAAAATAGATGAAATGAATAAAGAGTGTTTGATCCTTATGTATTATGAAATGCTTGAATGGAATTTGTATGGAGGTATGTAAAACGGAATAGAGGTTGGTTGACCATTTAGACCCATAGTCAATGGTGGAATAGATGCTTGATTATTGGAAGGCTTGAGAAAAGATCAAGGCAGAGGAATTGTGGATGGTCAAGTAAACATGCATGATTGATAATTTAAAGATGATTTGATTGAGGTGTGACCAGAACTAATAGCATATTTGAATTATCTTCATAAGATAAAAAATGATATTGTTTTGATCCAACAAGAGTAGTACACATAACTATATACTATGATATTGTCGAGTTTTCTATAAGATTGGAAATCGATATGATGCATAAACCAAGGTTCTATGTTAAGAATGCCCGACAAAAGTGATGTGGCAGAACTTTAGAACTTCGATTATTCACCCTACGTCGATTTGAATTCAATGACGAATTCATTTTAAGTGGGGGAGATGATAGTACCCCGTATTTTGATACGGTAGCTAATAAAGTTTACGGATGCCAATTGAGGTTGATTACTAAGTTAAAAAGGGTAATTCATAAGTGAACCTGTGAAATCTTGATCTCCATAGGCACATAACTAGAAGTAGACGCGATAATGCGGACCAATGGTACTTTCGTCATTTCTCTTGGTGAGCCTCTAAAAGTAGTTTTCTAATGTTATAAAGGTCCAAGTAGGCCTAAATAATAGTTTGGGATAAAATATTTCGCATGCAAGAAAATAATAATATTTTTATTAGAGAAAAATTTGCAGGATAAAAAGTGATTCGGAAGTCAATTGAAGCATAATAAGGTAGTTTGGGTGCCAAGGAGACGAGGAAAATTTTTGGAATAAAATAATATTTTATTAATAAAATAATATTAAAATATTAATATTTTATTCAGTATCAAAATTTTTCATGAAGAAGGAGTATATGGTCAATCTAAGTGGGGGAGAAGAAGAATGAGAGAATTTTGGAGAAAAATGACGATAATGGGGCCGCGTGTCTTTATTAAGTAAAGATAGCGCGGGCAAATAAATATTTTAGATATTATGGGGACACCGAGTTGGAGTACAAACTTCATACTTTGTTTGTACATGTGTAGAAGAAGGTAATAGAAGAAAATTGGAGTTAAATGAGTGTTGGGAGGACTAAATTGAAACGAAAGGAAACAAAAAGGAAAAATAGTCATTTTGCACCTAGAGTCAAAATTTTAAGTTTTCGTAAACCCGAGTAG